>NW_006767441.1:239874-430532 GCF_000264995.1 Punctularia strigosozonata HHB-11173 SS5 | reverse complement strand
GGTGGCAGTCCGCCTCGCGCGTTCGAGTCCGACCATTGTGTCTCTTTTTAACAATTGTTTCCTCCTGCTTCCCTCCTCACTTTTGCTCAGGCCGCTTGCTCTCGTACTTAGGGTGCTTACTCTGCTAAGGGAGTGATTTGTACTGTAATATGCATTGGACCGGCCTGAACTGTCGAAACTTCTTGCAATTAGGCTACGGTGGGCCTCGGGGTCCTTGTGGCGGTGCTTTGTATTATGCCGGATCACGCTTTCGGAATAGGCGTGTTTCTTGAGCGGGTATGCCGAGCGAAGCCGAGAATTTGAAATACATGATCCGCCAGCCGCTCTATCGCGTCGTACTCCCCCAAGCCCAGGATATAAAAGGAAAGATCACATGATTGTTTACCCCTGAGTTCACATGATCTATTACTCTGTTACAACATTGACTACCGCCCTAGGATTTGGGAGTTCGACGCGATACGAGCGGCTGGTTAAGGAGCCTGCACAATGGCGTCCCAGTGCATCTCCTGGTCAACTTGTCGCCGTCCATCGCCGCCGGCAAAACCACCGTTCGGACCGAAGAAACTGCTGATTCGTTGCCGTAGCGTCCTCTCGGAACGCTAACTTTCGCCGAAAATAGTCGGACCTCCCGACGTGCGTGCCGACTGTCGTCACCGACAGGAAATATATGGATGCACGGGCCGTGCGTCCAGCGCCATCGCCGCACCGGCTGCAACATAAGATGCCTGGCGAACACGAGCTCCGTTTTCTCGCGTTTCCCTTCCCGTTTCGCTTTCCGGCGATCACATGCTTTCCCAGTGTACAGCGGGCGGGAATGATCCCAACTCGACTCTAACGACGAAGGGAATTATTACGGTACTGTATTACAAGGTGATTACAAGGCAACCGCGCCCCAGCTCATCAATCTCGGTTCTGTGCTCAACTCGGCGCGGCTTCTGTTTGTTGTTGGCATCGCGTCCCCGATATCGGGCGCTCGGGCGTTAATGCTGAAAATACGGGAGCGAGACAGGACGCCGCATCATGCAACGGACGTCTTCTAGCTGATATCCACCACTTCACCCTTTCGGACATTGCGGTGACCACCCCGCACAACACCCACTTCCCTCGACGTGACTTCATGCGTTTGGTGGGTGATGCGAACAAGGAGACAGCATCGCCACAGCACAGCCTCAGGTGGATGCGAAGAGTGGAAGCGATGCATCGCTTATTTTGGACAGTGTATATTCCCGACCCCGACGTTTATTGCTTTCGTCTGTGACCCAGCTGCGCGCAACGAGGGAGTCCCGACATCTCTGTGCTTACTCGGCTGATAGTTGGTTGGTGATGGCCTGCTCCGCTGCTGTCGGGTTCGCATCGGCCGTGTCAAAAGGTTGGTACGTTTGGACGCCTACGATTGTTGCTGATACTATGTACTCGGAAAGGGAGCTGTCGCGGGTTTGACGCGTCTTCTGTGGTATACATATCAGGATCTGGACGGGGACGGGGCTCTCGGGACTCTCCGAAGCCGTCGGACGCCTCGCGCATCGTGCGATCGAAGCGCTTATGCCATTTCGGGCGTTATTCCCGCGCAACTGGCAGGAACCCTGGCGATCCTCGCTGCCTCTCGATCGGACTGAAACCGACGCACCCGCGAACCGGCTTCGGACGGTGTCCAGCGCCGATGTGGAAATTCCCAAAGATAGGCATATCTCCCGTTCGCCATCGCAATGCACATGCCTTATGGCATATCGTGCCCTCCATCGGCCTTGACAATGATATATAGCGCCCCCGTGTCACGCAGTCAACCCGGAGCGCGAACCTCCGAACCAACTGTTTGTTGGATTCTTGACGGCGCAGTTCCACAGTACTTCATGTCGGCCAGAGCAAGCATTTGTTGCAGATACCACGACGTTCTCGTCACTCGTGATGCTGATTCATTTTCATGTATTGATCCCATTCCCAGTTACCACTCTCACATCTCCGTACGACAGGACAGGGTCTAAGTTCGCCATTCTCCAGGAGCTAGAGTACATACACCACGATAACCCAGTCACAAATCCGGACAAACTACTTCTATCAAAAGCATCCCCGCAAAACCGCGCACGGTGAAACCGAAACGGTAGGCGAGCATAGGTACGGTTGTCGTGTTTCTACGCCGGTACGCAGTCATCCCACACCGGTGGGATGGTCTCGGCGGGTCTCGCTATGGCCCGTGGTCCGCGAAAAGGAGAATCCAGAAAGGGGATCGCCGGAGAGAGCAAGCAGTCTGCGCCACAGAATATTCAAATGTTGAGGGGAGGCGGATCCTCTTGCGCAGGTCGGGCGTGACCAAGCTGTGCCAACTCCTTGTCGTAGAATTCCAGTAAAGCTTCACGGTCGGAACAGAATTCGGCCAACTTTATCCGGATTTCCTCTGCCGCTTCGGCCGGCCGTTGCTCCTTCTGGTTGATGCCTTTCATCGAAGTGCCCATGCGGGTGGGACCCATGAGCCTGTTCGTCAAGAATAGGAAGCCTTGGGTACCGCCCACGACCTGCACGAATGCAACCCCAGACCGATGTACGAACTGCGAATACTTGAACGGTTCTCGCCTATACGAATAGATCGCGTCGATATGCTCGGGGTAGAGGTCCGCAGCTTCGATGTCGAGGATGAACCCAAACTGGCGGAGGAGAGCGTATTCGAAGTAATGCGCCGTTTGGGTACCTTCTGGTACCCTTTTGTCCAGGTCTGGCACGACCGGCGCCTGGACCGCCAACCTGACCGGAAAGCATGACTGAAACGCGTTCCTTTCCCGAACGTCGTATATCTGCGTGACGTACGCCTCGACCAGCCTCAACCCATAGCGTTCGATCACCCTGTTCCAGGACCGGACTTGATCCTCTATCAGACGAGGCGTGGTTCCTATCCAGTGTAATTCGAAATGGAACACCGTTGCAGGGTTGTGCATGATATCGTGGTGCAGGATGACGGTCTCGGCCTGATCACTTTTCTGCAGGACAGCGTTCAGCTACGCCTTTTGGAGAGGGGCCAGCGTACCTTGTTGGGGTCAATGTCGATCACCATGCTTTGGCTGAGAATAAGACGTTTCTTTTTCTGGGCGCGGGGATTCGCGACGCCCGAGGGGTAATGCCCAGACCGAACGTTGGAATCCTCGGGATGCCGTGAACGGAACCAGCCTGTTTTAGGAGTCGACGGAACGGCGTATTCCCCAACGAGACGGTAGTAATAATGCCTGTAAAGGAAACCGTCAGGCTCAGGTACAGGAGAGGACGTGAGAGACGCACCCATCCAAAAATCCGTGTTTACCTCTGCAGTGGTCGAACAAGCCCTGCTGCATCAGTTTGACGCCCCATTCCGCACCTTGCTCCCTGGTCGACACGTCTCTAAACTCGCGCACCAACCATGAGACGAAGTCCCAACCGGTGAATGATTCCTTGTAGACGTTTGAATGCCAGCGATAATCCTTGATCTGGACCCCGTCTTCTTCACGCATCGCCTTGGCGATGGACGATAAAGTCATGTCGCTGATGTCCCTATGGCTGTGGGTCTTTTTCTTTAACGGGCCCGAGGCATGTATGTGATCCAGCTGTGCCATTAGGTTCTCGTCGAGTACGGAAGCCGCTGGATTCAAGTCCGTTGGCAGGAAACGAACTGGAGGGGCATTAGAATCGTCTCCTGGCGCTCGCCAGCGAAGTCGAGTGAAGATATCAGCTAGCTTGTCCATCCCCAGAAGTCGGACTTCCTCCTCGTTGAGCTTCTCTCCAGAAGGGCCCGTGGTAATGGAAGGGGGTTCCGCGGTAGGAATCACCACGAAACGGGTACGCCAATAGCGAAGGGATTCGTGAAACTGGGGTTCATAACCAGCAACTAACATGTCAAGCCTACCCAGTAAGGTGTTAGCTACGCGAAGTCAACATATATCAAGCAGACTGACCTATTCCATCCATAGTTTTCGAGTCCATGTGAGGCGAAGGACGTCTTCCACTCCGTGTAACCTACCCCAAGCTTGGGCCAGATAAGGCACTGATATTCGAACGGTGGCGAGGGTGGCAGTCGACGAACGTATCGCCGAACCTGGATCGTCTCCGTGGCATACGATATCCTGTGTATTTCGTTGCTCATGCTGAGGTATATCGGTTCGGAGGAGCGCAAAACCTCCGCTGCTCCCGAAGGTTTGGGGGTCATCTCGTCCTCGCCCACAAACGACGTGGTGCGTCGCAGAGCATTTTTCTCCAGTTTCTCAGCACTCTTCTTGGAACCCAAGACGAACTGGAAACCCTGCGATAACCTAAACGCAGCCATCCCGCGCATTATGGCCATCGCCCATGCGTGACGGATATCCGGGCCCGTGACTGTCGGAGGTTTGACGAGAAAAGACCGCATATCAGGCGGGTCTACGACAAAGTCGTACGAAGCCACATCGTAGGAAGAGTCCAACTCCGATGTCGTGGGGAAGTGTTCGACGGTCAACGGAAGACATCCAGGGGTAGTCATCGACTTCCACTTGATCTCATGTTTGAACCATGGCTGCGGGGACATGTGCTCCCATCTCCTCGCCAGCGCGTATACGTGGTAGGACAGGGGAACATCGGCACGAGAAGGATTGATCCGTATGGCAGGGGATGACATGCTTAGCGGGACAGTGATTGAACTCAGGGTACTTCTTCTTTTCCCGAATGAAACTTCGTCGCGCGGAGGGGTTCCTAAGGGCGTGATGGTGCGTTGAGCGTGGCCTTCCTCTTCCATTCTGCGGCTCAAGACCGATCGCGCAGATCCACTGCGTTGTATGCTAACCGGTTTAGAGTCGGTGTTCTTGGACTGTGATGTCTTCAATGTGCGCCGGCTTGAGTGATGACCGGAGGCTGAAGCCTTGGAGATGGTGGCACGGGACGCTTTCACGCTGGAGCTAGACTCAGCATGAGCAACCGCGGCAGTGGTCTGAGCTTGGCTTGGAGTGGATTTGAACGCGTTGAACAGCCACGAGGGCTTGAGATAGCTCTGTGAGCCAGAAGGTTGGCTTTTACCACCGTTTGACCTCGTTGTAGCTGAGGAGCGACCGGAAAGATTCGAGCGTATAGAAGATTGAGAAGGTGATGCGCTTAACGCAAGATTCGAGAGGGCTGGGGATAGCATCTTCTCCTTGCTTTCCTGGCCTTCGTCAGGTAGCTCCTCCAGTGGTATCCGCGGACTCTCTTCGATGGGAGCAAATTTCGTGGATTTGATGGACGACCGATGCGACAGGGTCGATATAGTACTGATACGCCTTTCGTTTTTCCAGGAACTGGCAAGAACTGTGCTATTGCCCGATGAAGCGAGCGAATTGCGATTTCTGCCACTGAGTGCTTTGTACTCGAAGATCGCCGTGTCAAACTCATCGGTCTCTGCCTTTGTGAGCGGAAGATCTTGCCGGCGGAATGGAGACTCTTGATCGCTCAGGAAGGGTATCTCAATGCTCGAGAGAACATCGTGGTCCAAGAGTCCCATCATCTGCATCTCGTGCATTTTGGCTCTGGCCACGAACCTAAGTCGGAGACGTCAGTATCGCATAACAAGACTTAATGACGAATCACCTGTCCTGTCGGAAGGGCTGATCCATTTGTCTATCCCAGAACGACGCTGACATCCAGAAAGGCTCCCACCAAAACGTCGTCCGTTCGCGCCCCTGCCAATCGCTTGGGCCATCATCTCCGCCCCATAGTGAGTCCATGGCCCTCGATCCAGTCTTCCCATCCCTATCCTTCCTGAGCAGTTCAGGCTCCAAGCCTCTGAAGGAGAAAATGGGACTTTGGTGCAGCGGGGGCTTCGTAAGCGAGACCAAGTCCACGCCGAAGCCTTGATCCAAAAGTCGTGTGGTGGTCAAACGGAGGAGCTGTTTGTTGACACGAAAGTACCCCGTCCCCGGCGTGATGATTATTGTCGCCGAGCCGGTCAAAGATAGAGAGCGGTCGATATAATGTAACTCCGATGACTTGAGCCCCATATTAATGGCTTCCAAGATAGGGCCGTCGTGGGCATACGAAAGCCTCCCCACTAGTCGAACCTGCTCGGAAAGACCTGTTACAGAGGAGTCCATAGCAGCACGGTGATAATGATGCGTGAGGAGGATGTCCCTTTGAAACGCCCAGAATGAATCTTTCAAGCTGACCAGCGTGCTCCTCCACTCCGTCAACACTTCCAAATCCGTGATCACCTTGTAGAAATCTTTATACCAGTTCCGGTCCTCGTCCTGGCGCAGTGGTCCTGCGGCGTACTCGATCTCGGATTGGTCATAGTATACCCGAGATACCAACACGATGGTGACGATATGATTGGTGCCAGCATCGCGCCATTTCTCGAATAGGGCCGGGAGAAACGAATGCACTATGCGTTCATTGTAACGTTCCCCGGCGTTGTCGAACTCCCAAAGTTCCTTGCAAACCTGTATATAAATCGTGACTTTAGCAGACAGAGACCTATGCACCGATTTTGTCGTGGTGGTAATGATTCCTGCAGCAGCCTACGAAACTAGAAATGAGCACGAACAAGAGCGCATACGAGATCGACAGATTAGCGAACTTTACTCCCGTTCACGTAGAGCGCTTGGATCTTAGCCGCAATAGATCCCAGGAACGATATTTCTTGACCGACGTATACGGCATGCCCAACAAGCGACTCGCCAAGTCTCCACATATCATTGCGACCGAGATACTGATCCTGGAAGCGGAATTCAACGTAGTCGATTGACCATGCCTCCTTGTCAACCTGTATCGATCTCAGCATCGCCCAAGCCATGTCCCAGAACGGACAACATACCCTGGTGATCGTAACTTCTGCGTTATTCCGCACTCCGAAAGCTTCGGCAACAGGTCTAGGAATTGAGAACTGATTCCATCATTCACACGCTTGTCCGTTCTTGAGAAGAATGACTCACCTGAAGTTGCGGTTTCGCTACGCCGTCATCCCTCAGAAGAACGAACAAAAACCCTCTTGCGTCCTTGCCGTCCGCGTGGGTGACGCG
This sequence comes from Punctularia strigosozonata HHB-11173 SS5, assembly GCF_000264995.1. Lineage (NCBI taxonomy): Eukaryota > Fungi > Basidiomycota > Agaricomycetes > Corticiales > Punctulariaceae > Punctularia > Punctularia strigosozonata. The sequence goes on along the minus strand of NW_006767441.1, from coordinate 423,555 downwards.
GAATACATCTCCTTCGCTGACTCCGGGCCAATGCGAACAATTCAGTGCCACGTTGATATTCTCTTTCGGTTCATGCACCCAGGCCGTGAAGTTCTTCGCGTCTCCAACTTTGGCCGGTGTGGCAGGCGTCCTGATCATGGAGGTGGCCGTATTGGACCTCCTTCGGCTGTACTGAGTGTGCTGAGATGGGGCGCGCGTCGCCATGGCTTATGTGTATGTATACAGACGACTTTGTTACGTAGAACCTCCTTCGAGAGTTCCTGCTGACGCGTAATTGCACAGGAGATTGTGGTTTGTCATGAGCAGTTGCTGAGGCAGAGGGCGTCCAGACCAGGGAGTTCACAATCGTTCAGTTCTAGGGGCGAAGTATATGTCCGTGCGCGCCATGTACGGCACTGTTTGTCCAGAGTGAAGACCTGCTGTCGGAATCGAAGATATCGACCTGGCAGGGGCGTCGACCACCACGTGACGCGTGCCATTGTGGCCAGGAATGGAAATTACCGACGACAGCCTACGACCACAACTTGAATCAGGGTTGTCCTGCGAGTCATCCCAGTCCACGATATCTCCACGGAGCTCTATGATGATTGCGGTTGTAACCAGTGTTGTACCTTACGACAACGTTGCCAATGAGCGTAATATGGAAGTGGCGACAGTGGACTGACCATTGTTCCCTCCTTCCCACTTCCTTTCTGGGACAATAAGGTGAGTGGTACTTTGTCCCGCCTTCTCTCTGTGCACTGAACAATAACAATCCTAGGCCATTATGTACTCTCTCATGTACAGTACGCCATGTATAAAGTTCGCTTTGGGTGGCTTGATGCTTCCGTACTCCCCGTTTGGTGACCGCGACTAGACTCTTCCTCTCGTCTCTCAGTCTCTACGCTTCTGCTTGGTGCCGGACGCCTCCTATACGTTGTCGACAACGACCTTCTGATTCGTCGCATCTGCCGACCGTCCTTTACGCGCATCACACCCGACTTTCGTCAACATCAATACTCTATACGCAATCATGTTGCCCCCTCGTGCTTGTGAGTGCGCACGGATGGGTCGGACAAGGTCATAGGCTTACCCACACGCGTATCAGGGATCTTCATGGGCCTCAACGCCGTTCGCTTCATCAGCGTTGTTGCCCTCTTACTCGTCTTCTCGAGCAGTATCTTCGTCATGGTCAACGACATTCGTGCCGTGAACCACTTCATGGCCGCCAAGCAGGACGGCAACGCCACCATGGTCAATTGTGACTACATTGAGTAAATCTCTTCATCAACGACCTTTTATTGTCAGTAACTAATGAGTATTGTGCAGGAACAGCACGGTTCCTAACCAAGCAGCAGGCGTCTTCTGGGCAATTCTCAACCGGCTACTCATTATCCTCGAGGTCATCACCCTCCTCCTCGCTGAGCTCCCTCCCGCTTTCATGCAGACATTCTTCATCTCCTACTTCCCGGTGCTCGGCCCCGCCTTCGGCCTCGGCGCTCTCGGCATCTTCCAGGGCCTCATCGGCGCCACGATCCTCTCCCACCACGTCGACGACTTCACGCTCGTCGCCGCCTTCTTCCTCTTCTCCGTCGGCTGCCTTAACATGTTCCTCGGTCTCATCTTCCGCGAGAAGGCCAAGGAAAAGCGCTCCATCCGGGTATGGAAGGGCGAGAAGAAGAGTGTGCTCCCGACGAGCCTCGACCAGCGCCCGCAGTTCCAGAACTCGCCTTCTTTCGTCCACTCCGTCTTTAGCGAGAAGACCCTTGCACCCTCGGACCCGCCCATCTTCGAGAGGAGCAACAGCCGCGGCGAAGGCTATGGTTTCGGACGCCAGGGCGAGAAGGCCGCAGGACTGAAGGGATTCCTCATCTCCAAACCCCTTGAAAGCCTGCCGCGTTACGCCGCCCGTCCTTCAAGCAACCACAGTGCACACCGATCCGACGGCGGCAGTGGCGACGAGGAGGTTTACGCGCCCCCGCGTTCCAAGCCCGGCTCGCGCTCCCACTCGCGTTCGGGCAGCTCGAGCAGCGCAGGCTCTTCCCACTACAGTCAACCACCCTCTCGTGCCGTGACTCCTATCCCCACCTTCCACTCAAGTCCCACTGCCATCTGAGATGGTCAGCCCGTCGCATGCCATAAGACACCTGTAAAACGCCCCTTTCACGACGAACTCCTACCGTAGCATTGCTCGTTAATAGCTGTGGACACTGTAGCGATAACCGCGACTCTCGTGTATCATATGTAGCAGTTCGCAGGCTTGCGAAGATAATCATCTTTCCAGATAATGAACCTTGCTGTGGGGACCATGCTGGAAACATATAAGCAGCCGAGACTAATCTGTTGCGGACAGATCTGATTTTGGGTCCAAGTAATGAAAGATCTAACAGGAATGCTACGCGATTGTACAGATGCATGCTTTGATCGTTGTTCCGGAGATTGAATGGCGCCTAACCAACGTAAAGCAATTATAGAGTATACCCAAAGAGAGGAAAGAGCGTATCTATATGACAGAGGACGGCACAACGAAGATGCACGGTGAAAACAAGATTAAAAAGGTCACAAGTCACAGAACCAGATTGAAAAAAGGGGGAGGTTGAAGTGGTGGTGAAGCATGCGAACATGGTCCGTTATCCAAGGAGTCCGTTTGTTTCGCGAGATTGGGTCATGCATGAGTTTCATCAGGACATCACCGCGATCGGCCATCATCATTAGCGAACCAGAGTTCATCAAATTGTGGGTCTGGGGCACATTTTAGTGCGGACTGTACGCAGGCGGCAACGGCCCAGCTGAACCCTCCTCAACCCGTCCGCCATCCTTGTGCACGATCACGCCGTCTGGGCCGACTCGGCTCCTGAAAGCGGCAACTTCACCTGCCTTCGTCTGCGCGGGCGCGATCGGGCTGGCGACATCCTCTGAGTCTCTCTCCGCATTCACAGCGAAAAGGCGAGGGCCTTGGCTACCAGACGATGTCGGTGATCCACTCTGCGCATTGAAAGCGTGAGGCTGGAAGTCCGCGGCAGCTAGACCAAGCCCGGCACCCAAGCCATCGGTCTCTTCGATCCAGTTCGCGAGCCGGAGCGACAGTCTCGGCGTCCGAGACGTGACAGGATCCACGTCCTGAGGAGGGGGTGATAGAGTGCGACCAACATTGGATGATGTGCGACGGGACATGGGTGGTGAATAGGGTTCATGTCCATGAGCGGAGGAGCCAGGACCAGTTGGGAAGGGAGTGGGACTGTGAGCTTGAACCGATTCATGTCCCGTCACGGACGGCGAAACAGTACCAGTCGTCATGGACGGAGATGCGCTGGTCAACGTAGGTGCATGCGTTTGCCCCACCAGCCCGTACTGGTAAGGCTTCGGCTGATCGCTCTGTACTTCCTCATCCAGGAAACGGTGCTTCGATTTGCGACCTTTGACGTGCTTGATCGGCACAGGGGGCGGAGGACTGAAGCCCCGAGGAGTGCTCGACTTTTCGCCAAGGATAGCGTCCATCTCCAACTCCAGGCGTCGACGCTTGTAGATTCGCCTGTGCGTGCCCATTCAGGAATGTATACATCGGAAAAAGACACAGTGGCATACCAGCACAAGAACAGGGCCCCGAGGAGAGCGCAAAGCCCAAGAATGCCGCCAATCGACGCTCCGACAATAGTCCCAACGTGTTTGGTGCTACTACTCCCGTGATGGCCAGATCCGCTATCGGTATCCGGGACGACAGTGTTAACCACGACTGCCGACGGAGTACCGGTCGTGCTGGTTAACGTGATGACGACCACAGTCACCTCTCCATCTGCAAGTGTCGACGAAGAGCTCGTAGTGATCGTCGTTGGCGGTGGAGTGCTCGTAATAGTGAGAGCGGAAGTTATAGGTCCTGTGATGCTGGCGCTGGATCTACCGCTCGTGGACCCTGAGCTGCCGGAGCTTTGCCCAGGGCTCGGACTGGACTGGGCGGCAGACTGGGAGCTTTGCTGCGATTGCTGCGACGCCTGTCCTTGGCCTGACGAGGACTGTTGCGAGTTCCCGCCGTTGGAGGAACAGGGGGCAAATAGGGTTGCGGTGGGCTGTACGTTCGTCACTGGTACTGTGATCGGGATGGGAACTTGCACTGTGCTAACACCGCCGGCGATGGTGCTGAGCGACGTGACTGTACTCTCGGTTGCGCAAGTGCCGTTACCGCCCTGGCTCGCATCGAGGCATGTCGTAGAGACGATAGTCGATACGGAGTCGGCAAGAGTGGTGAGGCTGCTCGAGAAGGATGTCGAGACGGAGTCGGTGGTAACAGTTGTAAACTGGGTAGCAGTGGGCGTCGGCGTACACTGGGCCATGCGAGCTGTCCGGTCTGACTTGCGGAGCTGGCGTGTAGGAGGGTGGATATTAGGGTGGAAAGAGAGTACGGGGTCAAAGGAACTTGGAGAGCGATGAAGTTGAAAAGTTGAAAAGTTGCGTGGCTGATCTAATGACTGAACAGCGTTGCTGTGGCCTAAGCAGATGGCCGCTTGTGGACCCGTGGTGAGCGCTCGACGGTAAAAAATGGGAAACGAGCGAGAAACGGCGAGAGGGCGTGGCCAGAGGGATGCCTCACGCTGCCGCAGAGACAAGGCAGAGACGCCGGCCAATCCATGCCGCGAGAGTTTTGCGTAAGAATCTGTCCCGATAAGGAGATCTCGGCTTTCCCGACCCTTCCAGACAAGATGAGAGAGTGCTCTCGCCGCGCGCTGCAACAGCACGCCCAGTCGCTTTTCTTGCTGGTTGACGGACAGCGGTAAAGTATAATGCGCTCCATGACGCTCAAATCCATTCGTATGGCCCGGCGAACATTACTATGCTTGATGAACGGGCATCACATGCTCTCAATCACGCTCTTGTGGACAAAGCATTTGCCAATGGTAGCTGATGGGCTGAATGCAATTATTATGTGTTGAGATATGTATCGGCAAAGTTCACGCAGCAAGGTCCTTCTCATCCAGCCAGCGCGCCTTCCGTCTGTACCTCGCCTGATCACGTAGCCACTGCGCATCACGATCACCAAATGAGGGATAATTCCAGCTTGAAATTGTGGGCGACCATACCTGCCTGTACCCTTGAAGCGAGCCAATCTTTTCTCCTGCGTGGGTCGTTGTTTGTCAGTTTTTTCCGGAAATAGCGAGATGGTCAAAGAGGCGCAGCGCACCGTAATAATCCGGCACAGGATTGCTGGTGCTCTGCGCTGATGGGTCTACGCGGTTATTCACGAGATGGCGGTAGAACTCCTTGTCACGAGCTTCGTACAGGGGCATGATGCGTCTGTGTGTCAATCGCCAGCAAGTCGAGCCAATTGACGGTCCAACGAGATACCCGAGGCCTGTTTAACGGAGAAAATTCGGTTAGGCATGGTCACAATCTCGAGCGTGGAGTTGTTGGATGGATGCAAGGAGCAGACGTACCGCCTATGCCAACGGAGGAGAACCCGTAGAAAAACATTGGGTCAATGCCCTAAATGCAGTACACCAACACGGTTAGCAAGAATATGCGCGACCTCACGCTCGGTGATAGACTGACAAAGATGGGTTTCGTTGGGTCCGTCTCCAAGTTGCCGAAATAGCCCAATGCACCGGCAAATGCGAACAATGTAGAGGGTATAGTCGTAGCCATTTCCCACTTGCGCTTGTTCGCCCGAATTCGCAAGTATTCCGGCCATGTCAAGCTCTCTGAAGACTCGGAAGTTGTGCTAGAAGCTGCTGTGGCCGATGGTGTAGGTGCTGGTGTAGGAGCAGGAGCAGGTGAAGGCGGAGGTGACTTGGCTGCCGGAGGTGATGAGGACGCCTTCGAAGCCTTCGATTTTGAGGACTTGAACCGCACGAATGCGTTCGCAGATGAGAGGTTATACACGCGAGCTAAGCATAGATGCTGCTGGTGCAGGGCCAAAGGTTGGCGCAAGGTCATCGACATTTGCTTCGAAGAGCAAGCTCAAGCTCAGTAAGTCCAGCGGAGGGCCGGTAGGCGTTTCTCACACGACTTTAACGTCGTGAATCGCGAGCTGCGCCCGCTTTCGCTGACTCCCTCCCGAGTCCGGAGCCCAACAGCTGTCTTTTCCTTTACTCCCTCGGCATTTGCGAACGAACCAGCCACTAAGAGCGACAAAACTGCTATGCAGCCAACTGCATGCAAGACGTGTTGTTCGGCTTGCGTCACTTCGCCACCCCCTGTGACTCCTCCAGAGAATACGGCGTATTCCGTACGAAACTTCTTCGCTGCCGGAGTTCTGAAGTTTGGCGTTGCATTACAAGAGTCTGCCCACTGCATATGCAGCCACTGGCATGCTGAAGATCATTGGCATGGTTTCGACCACACTACAATTCTGCCTTTGATCACCACCGCGGAGGATGATGTGACCCTTCGCGAGCTCAACTTCCTCCTTCGAGAACGTTTTATCGCGCTTTCGTGGTGCTTATCTCCGTGCAAGACCAGAGTGTATATTCGTGTATACCTCATACCTCACGACCTCGGGGGTGTGCAGGGCAAACTGCGGAGACGGGGCGAGCATATACTCACCCCTGCGCGAAAATACTTAAAACGCATCTTGCCCCTCATCGTACAAAATCATGCGCTCTGGGATGGCCTCGAGTACGACGTGTCTGGATCTGTGCAAAAGGCATTTCTGCCGAATAAACTGGTGACTAATTACCGTGGTCTAACGAGATATTCGTCGTCTGATAATCCTTCCAGGATCCACGAACCATGGCAGAGATATACGGCGACCTACCCTCGCCTCAAGTCGACCTCACTGACCCCGGAGTTCCGGATAGTGCTCGCCAAGTTTGTGCGGCCGACTCGCTCCCGGGACTGCGCAGCAGCCTCCACGACTATCAACGACGTTCTGTCGTTGCAATGATATGCAAGGAAACATGCTCGGGAACATGCCCCGATCCGCTGTACATTACTCTGCATAGCATGGACGGTGAACCGCTCCACTTTCAGCCAGCTACCGGCGAAGTCGTTCGAGAGAGGCCAGTTGTAACGTCCAGCCGCGGAGGCATTCTCTGTGAAGAACTCGGTATCCGTTTTCTTTCATGCTATGATCGTGTCATTGATATATGGCGCTCGTAAGGTACGGGCAAGACAGTCATGATTCTGTCCCTGATAATGGCTACGCTGGACGAACTACCTGCACCTGAAGAGTCCATCTTGGACACCCGACCGGTACTGACGCCCATTAGTATGAGAGTTTTCTCCACCACGGAGGCAAAAGCTGCACGCAAGAGGGCATCGCGAGGAGGCCGAACGATCGCACCGCCTGTCGGAGGCGTGCCTACACTTGTTGAGATGTCGCTACACTGGTCAAGATTGCACCCAGCAAAATCAGGCCTTCGACAATTTGAGGACCAATTAGCACGCACGAACCTTCTGCCGATGCTTACAGGGAATGTGCCGTTTTATCACCATTTCATTGTTGACGGTCTGGAGCAGGACTCCTCAAGGCGCAAGACGAGTGGTGCTGGTCCAAGGACCATGCACATAACATCTGCCACGCTCGTGATTGTCCCTCCCAACCTGGTCGCTCAGTGGCAAAGGGAGATACAGAAACATTGCGAGGACGGCCTCCGAGTCCTCACAGTGAACAAGGACGCGGATCTCCCGCGTCCAAGTGAGCTCGCGTCCAATTTCGATGTGAGTAGTAGTGTCTGCTCGTACCACCATCTGACCTCTCTAGTTCAGCTTGTCTTGATGTCTGTTCCAGGTGCGTCTGATTGCTGCTCTCATTTTTCAGGAGGGAGCTAAAAATCTCATAGTATTCTCCTCTGAGGGAAAGAAAACCAATATCACGTCGTTACATGACTGGAACAGCTGCACCTGCCTCCCGTTCCCAGGCACTCGCGTACCTCGGTGCCAGTGTGACGAGATCCGCACGGACGTATCGTCTCTTCTGAGGGTGCGCTGGAAGCGTCTTGTCATAGACGAAGGGCATGTTTCCGCAACCGTGGCAACGACTCTCACCCCGTTTGCTAAATTGCTGAGCGTCGAGCGGCGCTGGATTGTTACCGGAACCCCAACCACCAATATGCTCGGTTTCAGCTTCGGCTCCATTTCACAAAACAGAGACACGGTAACTGACCATGATGACTCTCTGCTCGTGCCTACCGAAGCTTTGGATGGTCTTGAAGACGAGCATGAAGGACACGATGACGTCAATGTCGGGGCAGACAACACGTCCAGGCGTTGGACCTTAGAGGACCGGCAAGACCTGCATAAACTCGCAACCATGATCAGTCACTTCCTTTCTGTTCCGCAATTTGCCACGACCCCAAAACTCTTTACAACTCACGTCATCGCACCCTTGTTCGACATCAACGGCCCACGAGCTGGTCCAATTCAAGTCCTGGAACAAGTCATGCAGATGGCGATGGTTCGACATCGGTGGGTCCACTGACCCAGCGCTTGCATTATCATTTACTTTCCACCGGCAGAATTTCCGATGTCGAACATGAAGTGACATTGCCTCCTATGAGGAAGGAAACTGTGCTACTCGACCTTCATCCCCTCGCTGTCAAATCTTACAACACTTTGCAAAGCCTGATTGCCATAAACGCTGTGGATTCTGAGAGGGTCGATCAGGTAGAGCCATAATTCGTGCTTTTGTAACATATGCTCAGTAATTTCTAGGATTACCTTTTCCACGCTAGGGTGCGAGGCTGTTGTATGTATCGACTTGGAAACAAACCTTATACACCCTCCAGAATACCCGTACTCTCCTGCAGATCGTGGAGAACATCAGTCAGTGAGCAATGATCTGCTGGGCTTCTGTTGCTCCCTGGCACTCATGTAACGTCAGGACTCTGTTCTGGAGAACAGACGATGAGCTCCTGGAGCAGGTTCGAGATGCTCTGCAGAAGTCAGACAAGACTCTTTCCAACGCTGTTCAGCGAAACCGACCTGAAGACGACCATTTGCTGCTAAAATCTGCGTTCCATCATCTGTATGTTCACATAGGCAGTACAGTCTAACAGCTCATGAACTTGACGTAGACAAGAGGCAATGAAAGACGGCATATGGCGAGCATCACAGGACTGCATCGATCTACCGTACGAAGTCCGCAATATCGACAGGACAATATTCGCCCACTGGACTCGCTCACAAGTTTACGGCCTGTCACGTCCCCGGGATAGCGGCGCCGAGGATGACCATATTGTTGCGTACATGCACCCAGACCGACTTGAGAAGATGCGAGAGTTTGTCGTTGCGCAGCCACTTGCATCGAAGGAGCGAATATGCAACCAAGGCTCGGCGGTATGCGAAGCTGATGCTCGCCAGCATCAACTTCATGAACTCAATCAGCTCATGCGGAAGGGGGGGAAGCGGAGGCGTGAAGAGGATGATGCAGGTCGTGTAATAGGCAGGGCCAGGGAGTCGGCGAAGAAAACAATCGTGAGGGAGAGAATCGAGGAGCTTCGAAAGGAATACCTTATTGCCCAAGCGCGGCTCCAGGTTGTCAGCACGCATGAAAGCCAGCATCCTTCTGGTTCTGTGCCCCTCGAGGACAAATCATCGATAACCACGCCAAATACCCCCTCTCTCAGTTTTCTTGCCTCCTCACCACTGGCCAATGTCCGCATTGGATCATCTGGTTCTTCCAAGCAGAACTACATTCTTAGAGAGGTATGAATTTGATCCTGGTACATGGTACGAGACAACCAACCGAATTGATTTTACAGGTTTTGCGTCATGCACCGACCGAGAAGTTTCTGATATTCTCCAAAAGCCCTCTGACCCTTGCTCATGTAGCGGAGGGTCTTGACCTTTCTGGTATCAAATACCTCCAATCCACAAGGGTCAGTGTTAGGATGCGAGAACAACTTGTGCTCACATTTGAGACATCCGACGTATACCGGTGAGCCGTTAGACTCCATTCTGTACCATTACGCGCCCTGATTACGCCGTTTCTCAGCGTATTCTTAATGGAGCTCAAACACGGGGCCCGTGGATTGTAGGTACAGCGAACAATTCCTTGCTGTCATACTCATACGCTGCTTGCAGGAATATGGTCACGGCGTCCCGTGTCCTCTTCTGCGAGCCGGTGTGGGAGGCTGACGTCGAAACTCAAGCAATCAAGGCAAGTATACGATTTCATTCGCGCGCCAATCACAGATCTGATTGTTGGTGGAAAGCGAGCGCACCGTATTGGGCAAACACGCCCAGTAAATGTGAAGACACTTGCCATCCGTGGAACATCCGAAGAGTACATGGTCAATCGACGCAACACGTTGAAGGAGCAGTTCGCAGTAAGCACGAACAAGTCACCCGAGTTTCTAAAGGAAAAGGGCGTACGGGACTTCATCGCTGTCTGTACCATTCTCCAGATGCAACCATGAGCAACGTTCTGACCACTGACCAGAACCCGACATTCCTTCATCCGTGCTCCACGACCGGGATGCTAGGATTAGATATTCCGCTTTTGCCCATATCTCAAGGTTCCGCTGCGAACCGTCCAGGAGACTCGGGAGGAGTGAGTCACGAGAGTGTTTTCGTGTCCGACATACCTACGGATGGAGCGCGATCGGCGGAAGATCACTTGCAAGCATCGAGTAGCATGGACCGTAGCATGGATCACCACTCTCCTCCGAAGAAGTTGAGAAGCGTGCGATTTGCGGATTGATTTCAGGCAGTTTTTCATTCGTCGGGTGGAGTCATGTAGATGAACGTTTCCCGACTCGCATTCCCGGAGGGTATCCAGATCATTCCGATTTGCGTGACCGCGCGAAGTCGCGGTTGGGGACCGAATACGACACGACGCGTAACGCGTACGTCGGGTAACGTGTGAGTGCTGCGTGAGAGGGCGCTAAGTACATAGTCGTCTCGCGCCAGTTCGCAACAGGGGCGCATCGCTGGGTTGAACATTTGGCTACTACGTCGCTACGATATCTACAAGTTTGCCTCTGGTTTCATAGCCATCACCATCTTGCTTAACATGGTTCTTGGAAACATCGCTTCAAGGCAAAAACTTGTGTACTGGGCAGGCGACGAACCTCTGTCTCAGCACGTTCCTCAAGATGCAGAAACCGAAATAGACGTCCTTGAGGAGCAGTTACATGATGTTGCTGAAGAGGAACCTATGAAGGGAACACGAAGGACGACCTTCACGCGGTCTATGTATTGGGAATTGTTCTACGGTGCGCATGGTTGTTCTTCTGTGTCCTCTCATGGGTTGACTCGCGCTCCAGAAATGCTGGAAACGGTTCTTGAGCACGAGAATCATTTGTTCTCTCCTGAAGAACATGGATTTTTAGACAAATTTCGTAGATTGAGCTGTGAGCTGCAGCCTGCCACAACCCAACCCATGCTAATCGATCTTACCGCTGTTTAAACGCAGATCCCGACCAATATCTCTTCATTCGGTTATGGTTACGCAAAGACGGAAAATGGCATCGTCTGGACAGTCTTAAGAAGTTCGAGAAGGAAATGAGCCGTTACCCGCATGATTTCATCTCCATGGACCATTCAATCTCAACTATTTGTGAACGCCAAGAGCAGTTTCTTGAGCCGACGCCAGTGACCAGGATGGAAGACGGGACGGAGATAATTGATTTGACTCTGGACGACGAAGCTTCTGACACGGGCTCTCATGCATCGAGTTCATCTCGTCGAGAACCACAAGCTCTCCCCTTACTCAGACTAGCGTCCGACGAATCAGATGCTAGCACGGAGGAATTACTCGATTGCCTTACCGTTGAGGAACTCAACAAGATTGCCAAGCAGATGAAGGTGAAGGCTCTAGGAGCGGTGCGTGACGTCGGCCACCGGACACGAGCTCCCCTTGTACTCACTTTCTTATCTTCAGCGCGAACATATCAAGCAGTTGATCTTGGCCAGCGCGTCGAAGCAATCTACCTTGCCGTTCATAACTGCAGAGTCACCCAGGAAAGGCGCCACTAGCAACTTGCACCAGCAGAGCCGACCTACTCTAGTACCCAGACGGTCACAGCTGGAGCGCCTTCACGAAATGCTTGTTAAATTACTGGGTATGTGGTCGCCTCGCTTAATACTCGAATGCGGCTATTAAGGGACTTTTTGACTAGGTCGTTGCGTTCGCATAAATGATGACGTTTGCCGCTTGTTCCGGCGAGTGCACCTTGTATATTTCAGGAGGTATGTTGGACTACTATCGAAATGCGAGATAGCAGGCTGATGTGGAGCAAGCACGAGATTTGAGACGGATAAGCTCACGCCAGGGGTGTTGGTACGCTCGAAGAAGCGCTCGTACGGTGCCAGCGATGCTGTCGCTTCGATACAACGAACGCCGGATATCTGGCCAACCAAAGAGGCACTCCTTGACTACGAAGACGCGCTCGAGCTTGAAGCCCTTGTAGATGAGCTTCTTAGCGGATGCTCTCCAAAACAATCCAAGCGGGCACAGTCCGTATCCAGCAGGTTCTCACGCGACCCAAAGACACCCGTGCGACAGCACACCAGCCTGAGCGTGTCTAGCCCTGCGTCAGTGGTCAAGGCTATCAGGAGGAGCAATTCGGCACCTGTTAGGACTCCTGGACCATCGGAACGGGATGACTGTCCAGAGAAGGAGAACCATATCAATGTGATACAGGGCCGTGATAGGCAGGCTGATGATCATGAAGAAACCCGCGATGACCTCACTGCCCGTGAACAAATTGCCAAGGAAGTGAAAGTTATCGCCGTGAATGTGCTTGAGAAGTGGCTTCATATGATTTCCGTCAAGAGCAAAGAAGAGACCCGTGCGAGAGGCTTGGAACGATTCGAATGCGGTGCGCATATCTCAGCCCTGCATCGATTCCCATTGACGTGGTGTGCATAGGCCACGTCTACACTCGTATACTGTGTAAGGGTGTCGATGCCCTGGGTGTTCTCAAGGAATACGACACTCAAATCGGCATCCTGGACAAGCTTTTGTCCCAAACACGATGGAGGCCCGGTCGTCGAGGCCGATGGCACGATCGCAAAGCCCTCATTCTAATGACGCATCATCCGAAGAAGCATTCTCGTGAGATCCGACAGCTCGCATTGGACGCTGTAGTTGCGGGTCTCGAAGATGAACTGACGCATAGTAGTAGGTCATTCAGTAAGCTGCCTTTGTGACTCTTCTTAGTGTTGCTGCATTTTCAGCCTATCGGCCGGGCCTCCAACGTCGACTAGCCACACTGCAGAAGAGGCTCAACATACCTGAAGACGATCGGCAGTCCTGTGACGGCAAGCAGCAACAAGCAGTCACGGTTGAAGTAGAGGGAAAACGAGTCTGGGAGAGGCCGACAAGCATCAATCCGGGATATACAGTGCCGCCTCTACATCAGACTCGTTTAGCTCCTAGCACTCCTGGGAAAAGGGATGGTGAGTTATCCCTGTCCAAGACAGCCAATGGTAGCGGTTCGGAGAGTATACCTACGGTAGACCAGGTGAGACACATAGTTATGGCGTCAACTGCTTGCTAATCTGTTGTAGTTCAAGTTCTGGACGGGAAAATCTGTTTGGGTCGGGCGCGGTAACGAAGAGATTAGCGTTGAGATGCTGGCCCTACAGCATTACGAGAAGGCGGGGTACAAAGGGTTTGTCCACGAAGTCCCCACTTTGGCTTCCAATTTACGTATCATTCGCAGCTTCCATTGCGAGGGCAGGATCATCACTACTCTGTTTGGTCTTCTGTTCTGGGATATCATATTCGCACCAATACCGGGCGCGTTCGAAACAGCATATCAATCTGCGCCTCTGGACATTGGCGAAGATAGCTTCTACCGCGCTCGTTTCGGCCCAATCAGGACTCGTCTGATCGAATTGAAGGAGAACAAGGCGGAGGAGATATTGGGACGTGTAGATGATGAACACCGCGCAAAATCTACGTGGTGCGTTGGCGTTCGTTGGGACTTGTGCACAAAGGAAGATCTTCTGGAGATTGTCCGCGTAGGCACTAGATGCTTACTTGCAGCGTTCCCTTCGATACTCATTTGTTTTTCGCGGATGTAGTGCATCAGTGGCGAGGCTTTAGCGATTATCTGCGAACTGTTCTGCGAAGATTACGAACGGAGAGTCTCTGGTCTACCGGATCTTTTTCTATGGCACAGCGCTCAGCGCGTATGCAAGTTCGTCGAGGTGAAAGGTCCTGGTGACACATTGAAGGAGAACCAGAAGGTTGGATTTTGGGCTCGTGGACGGGGACACGACTGACTGTAGGCGTCTCTAGGTTTGGATTGACATCCTTATTCGTGCAGGCCTTTCTGTGGATTTGTGCCGAGTTGCGGAGTACGGACAGAGCCAATCAAAGATCAAAGCACTTCGCGATGTCAACAAGAACAAGAAGCTGCGGAATAAGCCGTTGTCGACTGCAAAGCCTGAAGAGGACGGGATGAAAGTACATCAAATGCCGGCTCCGGATGGCCAGAGCATCATGGCTCATTCCGTTCCCCCGCCCATGCGAATACATCAGATACCCGCGCCTGCCAGGGCCAACATACTCCGTACCTTCAAACGCTCCAGAGATGTTACTGGAGTGAGTGAATCCCCGAGTCGCAAAAAGCGCGTCAAACAGGGATTCCCTGAGGCGGGAGTCGCACTAATCAAGTTAGACACTACTGAAGACGGTTTGCCCCCTCAAAGTTGATGGCTTCATCGATTTTGAGGGATATAACGTGGACGTTTTATTTAGGACTAATTTATCGAGACATTTTCTCGCCGTTGTATTAGAGGCACTGGAGCTACTGATGTACATGTATGCAGTATATGCTAAGTCGTCAATGAGCCATCATAAATATCAGCTGCTGGGTGGTTGATACAAATGGATGAGGTCGCCGCGTATTCGGGTCATGACAGATGGTAGCCACGGTCTCCATCTAATCTTGCATGTCCTCTCGTTTCCTGCGTATTGTCCTGCGCATAGAAAGTAGAGGCCCTTTCTTTTTCCGCCGTTGGGTGGCAGGCAGATTGAGATTGCTTTGCCGCCGCTCGGACAGATTAGTCTGAATACGGCGCATTGCGACTCCGTCCTCCTCGGTGGCGAAGTCGAAGCCGCGATGTACGGATCGCATGCCCGTCGACATGTCGGTCCGACTGCCAAGGCGAGCATCCACTGAGGGTCTTATTGGAGAAGGCCCGTTGACGCTCGAATGATACGAATTCCTGCGCAGATTTTGTAGAGGATGAACTTCCTGGTGCGCTTCTTTCTTGATCTGTGCCGCAGACTCGTATTTGCGATTGTATCGCATGATATCGAGGTCGGTGGGGTCATAAACAGCCTTGTATGCCTTGAAAAGGTATCGCGGGAGCATGGCAAGGAAGAGTGTCAAGATCACGCCGAACCAGAAATAGGCCGAGGTGAAGAGGAAGTGGTCGTTTCCGTAGACTGGAGTGTAGAACCAGCCAGGAGAGATCACCGAATACACAGCCTAAAGACCAGTCAACTTAAGCTGTGATCTGCGCAGAAGTTTTACGCACAGTGTAGACCCAAACCAGTAAGATACCGATGAAGACGGCGAAGAAGACCCACCCCGTCCAGGCGAAGGTGTTCAAACCGACGAACAAATCGGCAGCGGCGACGGCAGATATAACCATAGTCTGATGAGATAATTCATGAGCGATTTGATGCTGGCGGCAAAAAGCGTAACGTACGGTGGAGAATTCATACAGATAAACGTCGTAACCATCTGGGCGCGCGGTCGGTTGCTTGTAGGCATACAGAATGAAGAAAAAGATGACAACAGACTGTAAGAGGGTCAGCACCGTGTATGATATCAGGTTCAAGTAGCAGCATACTTGGTAAATGGCGTCTGCGATATAGATCAAGAATAATTTCGTGCCAAACCAGGTACCTTCCCGTCCGAATTTATACAGCTCGGGTAAAGCGATGAGCACGTCGTCGTCTGGGAGAGCCTATCAGCGACAGAAACGATACAGGAGGCACTTCACACCCACCGAGGAACCGATCGAACAGGCCCAGGCCAATAACCGGCGCGATTGTCCAGAACGAGTTCCAGAAAAGAAGGTACGTGTATTCCATTACGCTAATAAAATGATGAGTATACCCCTGCTGTGCTGGCGAAGGCATTACTCACTAGGAAGCACTCCAACCGTTGTAAATCTGGAACCACCAAAGAACGCCGATACACACAACATTCTTGTAGAAGAAGTTGACAATCCTGAAGAGAAGGTTAGGGGAGCCAAGTATTCAATCACAAACGAACTAACATAGTGCCGTTGCGTGCATACGACCAGTGGCCATGAACTAGTAGAAGGCGTCGAAGGAAGCGGAACTAGGCCACTCGTCAGGACCCGCACTACGAAATTCTCGAGATATCTCTGACCTGAGCGATGGCATAGTCCGAAGAGTTGACAGCTTGCAGTCCTTCCTCGCCAGATATGCCCACTCCTACATGAGCAGCCTGCGCAGTGGGGTGAGCTATGGATCTGAACAAAGACGCGCTGCAAATACCTGGATCATGCTAACATCGTTGGCGCCGTCGCCAATAGCCAAAGTCATGGCGCCCACACCGTCTTTGACCAGCTTGACGACCAAAGCTTTCTGCAAAGGTGATACGCGGCAGCAGATAACACCCTCACACATCATGGCCAATTTCAGCAAAATGTGCTTGTTCTCTTCGGTAGAGAAGGCCTGCAAGTCGTTCAGTAGATGTTTTGATATAGCGCAGTGCACACAACTTGCCTGTGTCAATGCCGCGCCGTCCACAACCAAGACGAAACCCCCAGGCCGGTTGCCGTTGTCTTGCCCCACGACCGAGGACATGCCTGTGTTAACCCTTGCGAGCCTCAGTCCATCGCCAGATAAATGCTGCTGCTTCACAGTCAGAACGTGCTCGTCTTGCATGGCCTCGCTCTCCGGGAAGAATTCCTCTATCGCCGCGACCATTTGTTCGTGCACCGGTTTCCCGGTCTCCGAATTGCCTCTAACAATGATTATGTTGGAGTCGCGACCAATGAGGTTAGTACTGTGCCCGATAGCAATGGCAGTTTCTAGTTTGTCGCCCGTGGCAACCCAAATCTTGATGCCGGCACGCTTCAAGTCGGCAATGCATTCTGGGACACCGTCCTGAAGACGATCTTCAATAGCAGTGGCTCCAAGTAGTCGAAGATCCTGCTCGATTTCGGAAGATACAGCTTCAATCTTGGCCTCACGATCGTCGAGAGAAACAGTGGCTTCGTGGTAGCGGACACTCCACTCGTCGTAGTACTCCTCTGCGATTGATAATCGATGATAAGTCGGCCGCAGGGCGCTGTCAAAATGTGCAAACTTACCTGGAATGACCTTGTAAGCCAAGGTTAATGTCCGCAGGCCTTCGTTGGCAAACTCGTCGAGGTGATTCTCCGTAGTTTTCTTCAACTCCTCGTTCTCACCAGGCTTGAGCCTTTCGAATATTATGTTGTCCGCGCCCTTGCTGAGCAAGAAGAGCCTGCCGTCCTGGTCGTCCAACTTTCGCACGACGATGCTCATGCGTTTGCGCGCACTCGTGAACTCGAGGATGTTCAATAATTCGTAACGTTCCACCTCGTCCGAGAACGGGGTTTTGAGCATGAGTATCTCCCTGTCACGCCCACGGAAAACAAATCCCATGTCGGCAGCGGCTTGTACGAGCGCGGCCTCGTCGGGCGATTGAGCCTTGTATTCAATGGAGTGTGTGTGGGGGTCTATCGCGGCGAGGACGGTGTGACAGAGAGCGAGGACAGAGAAGAAACCGTTCAGTGAACGAGAGAACTGGAGGTCCTCGTGGTCGCCGTCACGGGCCTTCTCGATATCACTCGAGAGGTGGGAGTCCTTGAAGTGTCGCAGAACGCCGGCGGAAAGCTTCACCTCTGAAGAGGCGGGGTTAGGCGTCGGATTGTCCGACGGTACTCTCGTAGATCCAGAGGGAACCGAATCACTCTCCGCATCGGACAGCTTTGTAGGGTCCGGTTTCACGGGAACTGCGGCCGGTTCCTCATTCTCAGGGTCGCCGCGGTAAGCCCGGCCACCAATCGAGCACTGGCGGAAAAGCATGGAGTTCTGCGTCAGCGTGCCCGTCTTGTCCGAGAAGATGTATTCGATCTGTCCCAGGTCATCGGAGAGGTTCCAGCTGCGAGCGAGCGTAGCGCGATCAGTCTTCTCATACCATATCTCCTTGTCGAAATAGATGAATGCGGCCTGGACCGTACGCACGCCTTCTATGGAGATGTAAAGCGATATAGGAATGATGTTCTGGAATGTGATGAGTGCAAAGGCGAAGGTGATCAAACCGTTGATATGCGGATTGTCGCCCGACCGATTATCGTCAAAGAGCCAGGGGGCCATAAGCGGGTAGTAATGTAGCTCCAGCACCGAGTCGACGACAGCGCAGGCCACAGCCATGATGGCAAGAAGCAACAGGTTGATGAACCTAATGAAGCAGGGTCAGCGAGAGCTTCGGTATTGAGGATAAATCTGGCAACATACACCTGAGGATTCATGAGACGCTCGACCTTACTGCGCTTACTGGGGGTGCCGCCGGAGTTCAGTACAATCTTCGTGTCCTCACCAGTGAAGAGAACAACGCCGATGACCCAGGCAGTATTGCGCAGAACTGTTCCACGGAGCAGCGTCATCTGTAGTTCCACAGGCGACTTTTCTTCTCCTTGGACAACCGCCGCGTTGAACTTGTACATGTTGACATCAGGTCGATCGCATTCAACGTGGAAGTGATTAGTCTTAGCGTCGACGCAAGCTGCCGCGGTTCGCATGTGCGTCAGAGAGGGTACAGCATTCCGTGACTTGAGGTTCGTCTCTCCGTCCAGGTTCTTCGTCTCGACGTAGGCAACGTTCTCATCCTCCGATGTGGCGCAGATCAGAACGTCGGCAGGGATCGGCTCGTCGTTCATGATTTTCACAATGTCGCCGACGCGGACGTCTTCCCAAGCGGTGTTCTTCCAATGAGGCTTTTTGACGTGGTCGTGATGGAAGAGACCGTGTTCAGTGACGAGCTCATTCTCGTCGTCGTCGTACTCGCGTTCCGAGGCATCCTCGTTGACGGGATCAAACATGCTTGGTGCCCCCGTTGCCTCGGGAGGTGCCGCCTGATGTAGATTCTCGGCAGCCTTGCGTCCATCGGCATCGTCGGGGCTGGGGTTGTGATTCGCCCGTACGACTGCACGACGAAGGCGTTTTGGCACGACTCCCCGGATGAACGTCTTCGTTTTCGGCGCCATCGCGTTCGAGTTCTCCCATCCATCCGCATACAGCACTCGCACTTGAGAGCGGTTCACGCGATTATCCGATTGGTGCCGCTTGATATCTTCATACCCGTCCTTAAGGGCGGTTATGAGGAGAACGATGATGAGTGGGAGCATGACAAGCCCGGGGCTGATCGTGGAGAACTTGGGGAAGAATTGAAGGATGTTAATGCCCAGGAAAAAGCTAGACCATGCACAGGTTGAGTATCGCGGATGAACGGTGTTATCTCGTGAGCAACTTACACATTGGCGACACGCCGGAACTGTTCGAGCAGGTTTCGCGGGAGGAAGGTGATGATGGTGTACTTGGAAGTTATGACCTGGTTGGATACGTAGACGTGCTCCTTCTTTATCCTGCCCTTCTGGTCATAGTAGTCCTCCGGTAGCGACTCGTTCACGAAGACCTTTCTGGGCGGGCCTGGTTGGCGTTTCTTGGTGAAGAGGTCGGCAAGATCGAAGTCAGCGACCTTGCTGTACCATCCAGCAGCTCGACTGAGCGCCATGGTGCGGGCGTTTAGCAATGGTGTCGTCGGCGGGGCGAGGCAGGGAACATGCGAGGGAAACCCGGACCCAAGGATACTCGCGCCGTGTCTGGCGGATGCGCTCGGCCCAATGACGGGCTGACATCAGCGCGCGGAACAGATGCTGACTCAATGTTCGGAAGTAAGCAGTGCACTTGGCTTTCCGCCGTGATATTTCCTCGCAGCGATGCTTTGATACGACTGCGTTCACCGTGCTGCTGTCTTTGTGTGTTATCTCCCTCGTAAGCGATCCCCGCGACGGGCGCAGTATACTAACCGAGTCGTTGCTCGAGAACCCCGGCGCGAATTTGATGGCTGTGCAGTGGCCGTGCTGTGACCCTAACCCTGCTTCATCCAGACTCGGGTCCAATTTGCTTGCGGTAATTCCCAAATTTGAACATCCTTGCCACGTGCAGCACTGACCGTGGTTGCCGCCCAAGAGACCTTCGCCCGCCGCTGTTGTCGTCGTCGTCCGCTCATTCTGCACAAAATGGCCGCCGCTCCCGTTGACGAAATTCGCGCTGACGCTTATGTTGGCTTTGACTCTATTACCCGTCAGATTGAGCACAAGCTGCTCAAGCGCGGCTTCCAATTCAATGTCATTGTCGTCGGTGCGTACCTCCAAGCTGCCAGCGTTCATGCGACGCGCGTAGACCAACGCAATTCGATGCAGGGCAAACCGGCCTCGGAAAGTCGACGATGGTAAACACCATCTTCGCGTCGCACTTAATCGACTCCAAGGGCCGACTGGAGGCGGACGAGCCGGTAAGGCAGACGACGGAGATCCAGGTCGCGTCGCATGGTGAGCGTCTATGAATGTAGTCCACCTCAAAATTTTAACCTTCTGCGCCAGTCATCGTTGAGAACGGTGTCAAGCTGCGTTTGAACATCGTCGACACCCCTGGGTATGGCGACCAAATCAACAACGAAAACTGGTAATTCCGCCTGCATCGCTGATAGTGCTCACACCGCTCATACGTGTTTAGCTGGGACCCTATAATCAAGTACATCAAGGACCAGCACAGCGCCTACCTTCGTAAGGAGCTCACGGCTATGCGGGACCGCCATATTCAAGACACGCGCATTCACTGCTGCTTATACTTCATCAACCCGACCGGCCACTCCCTTCGTCCTATCGACGTGATCGTCATGAAAAAGCTTAGCGAGGTTGTCAATGTTGTTCCCGTCATTGCGAAGTCGGACAGTTTGACCCTCGAGGAGCGCGAAGCTTTCAAGCAGAAGGTACGCATATGGCCGCGCTAGAACGGCCGGGGGCTGAATAACCGTGCAGATCCGCGCCGAGCTGGTTCACCACAACATTCGTCTCTACCCGTTCGACACAGACGAAAATGACGAGGAGGAAATCCAGCTCAACGAAAGCATCCGGGTACGGTCTCATCTACCATTCATATATCGATGTTGCTTACAAGAGTACGCAGAGCATGATCCCGTTCGCCGTCGTGGGTTCAGAGCGGACCGTGATCATTGACGGCAAGTCCGTCCGTGGCCGCAAGAACCGTTGGGGCGTCGTCAACGTCGAGGACGAAACGCACTGCGAATTCATGCACCTCCGCAACTTCCTTACAAGGACACACCTGCAGGATCTCATCGAGACCACCGCGCAGATCCACTACGAGGCGTTCCGTTCCAAGCAGCTTCTCGCGCTTAAGGACGCCGCCAACCCGCGTCCGAATGCGGAGCGTTAGGTCGTTACTGATCAAGTGACCGCCATATTGCCCCTTCGCGCCGTCTTGTGTACGAGTCCGCTCACTCATACCCCTTGCTCGGACTACTTGAGCGCACACGCGCCTGTTTTTCTGTCCTTCGCATTTTTTTACCCGTCGGAACCGGATAGTCAAGGGTATTAAAGTTTTGCATTTTCTTCTTTTATTATGTCGGGATCACGCTCGTTTCAACGTCTCTGTTCCATCTATCGTATACTCTACGCAATCCGATCGATGTCCGATACGTGCTATGTCTTGGAACATACCAGTTGCCGCTTGCGCCGTCGGCGTCGAGTAGGGATTTTGTCGAAGGGAATTCCCTGGAATGTTCTGGAGTGCTTACCCCACGACCTTTTCAAATGCCACGGGTTATGGCTTCAACAACTTCAGCACGAACTCGAAGGTCGCACTTGGCTGCACTCTGAAACTCTGATTCACCCCACTAGCGACGTAGGAACACCATGGCTTTGCCTCCGAGCACCGCTAACTGGCACTGGAAGAACAAGAACGTTGGACCATGGGCCAAGTCATGGTTTGAACGCGAGTTGACCGCCATCTCCGTCCAAGGCGAGGGCGACGAGACGGTTGGCGTGTCAGAGGTTACGGAGGTGGATGGTGACGTTGAGATTGGCCAGCGCAAGTCAAAGTGAGTAATCACGGTTGAGCTATACATTGGCTGCTGGCTGGTGTGTTGATCTCTACGTGTTAGGTTGCTCACCATCTATGACTGCAAGATCCGGCTTGAATGGGCGGGAACTGCTTCGGACGGTACCGAGGTCAAGGGCCGCTTGACCATTCCTGAGGTGTCCCATGAAGTAACTCTCGATGGCCTGTCGGACTATACGGTGAGCAGGCAATCTCTTATAGGCACCCATTCCACGCATCCCGCTGACCGTTAGGTGCGCGCAGTACGAATGGTCTCTTACGACAGCATCCTCGCCTACCGTCGATGCGCTGTACAAACTGGCGAAGACTCGTCTTCCTGCGGCGCTGGAGGCTAAATTCGCCGAGTTCCCTGTCGCCATGCTTGAGACGCACGGCAAGGATCTTCAAGTCGGTACTCCGTCTGCTTCTGGCTCATCTACGCCCGTGTCCTCCGGACCTGCTACTGCTGCATCAACTACTCCTTCGTACTCTGTCGCTCCTGCGAAACCAGCTGCCCCCAAGGCGAAAAAGACGAACACCACGACTGTCACGGTCGAAGCCACATTCGCTGCCCCTGCAGACGAGTTATTCTCCCTCTTCACGGATGAGAAACGCATTCCCCAGTGGACTCGGGCTCCTGCCGTTTCTGGCGGCAAGCCGGACACCGAATATTCCCTGTTTGGTGGAGGGGTAAAGGGCAAATATGTCTCGCTCACGCCTAGCAAGGAGATTGTGCAGACTTGGGCGCTTTCAAATCCCTCATGGCCCTCGGGCCACCAAGCGACCTTGACCACGACGTTGGACCAATCCTCCGATTCGACGAAGGTGATGTGGTCGCTCGCCGGCGTTCCCATCGGCATGGAGGACGAGATTACCCAAAATATCAACGGCTACTAGTAAGTCATTCTCGCCATTACTGTTGATGTGCCTCACTAACTTTGTTCTCCAGTGTGCACGGTCTAAAGTCGATCGGGTATGTACATCTTGTCACGCAGCGAGTGCCTTCGTACCCTACTTCTTCACTTCGTTCTACGTCACCGCAACAGCCATCCTCTACGGAGGCACCGACCCTTGCGAAGACCAGCACTGTTATACTCATCATTGTCACGTCCCTTGTAGCGGCTTTCGCGGTGCCTCTTCTATCTTCCCGATAAACCTATACATGTCAGCATTCGAGTACACCTTGCTAATCATTGATTTTTCGCGTTTTGTCACCACAGGTTGGGAACGGAATTGTAGAGTGTCCCATTCGGCGACTATTACGATCAAATATGGGCCTTTCTCGTGGGATCGCAATCAACGTTATGCCGTAGAGAATTTGGAAGAAGACGAGCAGCATATAGCAAGAAGTACACATATAAATGCCAATGTATTCAAAGCACGACAATCAACGCGATGACGGCGTGGTCAGGCCCGACTTTTTCTCGAGCATGCAGTTTTCCTCGTTCGACCGATTATTGTTCACAGGCGTATAGAAGTTAGTAAGCAGCGTTTTTGGTGTTAGGTCAACCGTGCGCAGTTCAGGTGTGTGACCGTGCTTCGCGATTTTCTCAAGCAATCTTGTCAAGAAGGCGCCATCTTTACGGCTGGCCCTTATGCTTCGTCTGGGATCATGGACTGCTACGGACCCTGCATACTCACGACCGACTTCGTTTGGAACTTTGGCGACCTTCTATCTAACTATCCTGCTTCCTTGCTGCTGCTCCCAGAGATTCCAGCTTCCGAGTCTCCCTGATATACTCCTGCTGCCACAGATGCACTCGTATGAGCGAGGGCCAATGCGATTTTGAATCATATTCTTCCGTTGCAAAATGCAGAAGAGTGTTGATTGACCCTGTTGCGAAGACAGGAGGTGGAAGATGGTTCCCTCCTGACGTCTGGGCATAGCACCACAACACATGATCCTAGCTGGAGCTCCGTCGGTCTATGTCTATTCATGTCGACACATGGCCTCATGGTTGATGCCCACTCTGTATCCGCGAGCAGCGCGCATAATTTCGGGCAGATATCCGATCTTTGATAAAAGGGCGGTCGATGCTGAGCCGACTTTCAGAGCCTCACCCCCCAATTTTTCTGCGATGAAGTTTGGCTTACTTGGGCTCTTGTTGGTCGTTTCCTCTGCTCGTGCTGACCGGTTCGAAGAGCGCAATGTGCAGCTATATCCTCGCCAATGCACGATCAACGACGCCTGGCCCACGGGCCCTGGCATTGCGCTGCAACCGCAGCAAGTTTCCTCTCAGCTTCGAAGTATGTTGAACCAAGTTAGCACCTCAAACATCGAGTCTATTATTCAAAAGCTCGTGTCCTTCGGCACCCGCCACACGGCGTCGAGTCAGACGGATCCCGTGCGCGGTATTGGTGAGTGATGGACTCATAACCGGTTCAATCTTACCAATGAACCGTCCAGGCGCTGCGAGGGACTGGATTGCGTCTCAGATGCGAGGCTTTGCGGCCAATGCATTCAAGGGATCCAACGTGACCGTCTCGCTACCGTCGTACATTCAAGCCCCCGTTGCTGGTTTATTCGTCAACGCTACACCTATCACGGACGTGGCGCTTCGTATCGAGGGCACGTCGAAAACAAATCGAATATATGTGGTGACTGGCCACTACGACTCTCGGGTTACCAGTATTCTCAACAACGTGGACGATGCGCCTGGCGCTGATGACGATGCCTCCGGTGTTGCCGTGATCATGGAATTGGCTCGTATTTTCTCTCAGCACGTATGTCAGCCCCTGTACCATGCAGGAAGGCTGAACTGATGGATGAGATGCAGCCGCCACCGTCGGCCACCATGATATTTGCCGCCGTTGCCGGTGAAGAGCAAGGGCTTCTTGGATCGGACCACCTAGCACAGGTGCTCCAGGATGAGGGAGCCGACGTCCAAGGCATGTTCACAAACGACATCGTCGGCTCGTCGAAGGCGGACAACGGAGTGCGCGACCCGAACAGCATTCGTCTTTTCGCGCAGGGCGTGCCCACCTTCGCGTCTGCCTCCGTTCAGTCAACGCTCGAACAGATCGGCGGAGAAAACGACTCGCCGGCTCGAGAATTGGGCCGATTCGTACACGAGGTTGCGACGAACACCTTTACCGATATGAAAGGTGTGTGCTTGTATCGTATTACATCTCCAGACTAAGCTAATGGTTCCCATGTATCTCAGTACGTGTGGTGTATCGTCTGGATCGTTTCCTCCGTGGTGGTGATCACGAGCCGTTCTTGCAACGAGGCTACCCGGCCGCGCGCTTCACGGAGCCCCATGAGAACTTCGCGCACCAGCATCAGGTTCGTGGCAGAACCCGTAGCAACCCCTAGCTCATGGGCTCTCCAGGACGTTCGAGTGGACCCTACGACTGGTGAACAGTTTGGTGACTTGATAGAGTTCTGTGACTTTGACTTCATCAATCGAGTCGCCAAGGTCAATGGCGTGGCGATTTTCTCGCTTGCCTCTGCTCCAGGTGCGACTCTCGATGTTGATACGACATGTTCAGGCATTGATTAGTACTTTAGGCACCCCAAAAAATGCCACCATCGATAATTCAGTCCTGACGAACAACTCGACGCTGACGTGGGTCGTCGACGATGATCCGAACATCGCTGGCTACGAAGTACTTTGGCGGGAGACCATACAACCGTTCTGGGAGAACGTCATCCCCGTCGGCCTTGACAGCAAAGTGACCGTGGAGGAGTCCAAGGATAACGTCGTGTTCGGGGTGAGCTCATCGTTGTCCCGCTCGCCGATTCACCAGCTGAATCAGCGCCTAGATTCGCGCCGTCGGTAAAAACGGATTCCGAAGTCCTGCTGCTTTGCCTCTGCCAGATTGATTTTGCAGGCAGAATGCGATACCGCGACCGAGAGAACATCCGGTGGTATTATCACTCGCTGCATCGTGTTGGAAGTAACTTCTCGAGCAATGACAATGTCGGCGCTGGGAAAGCATTGAGATGTACATGGTTGACGTCGACACGTAGCGGTCATCCATGGCGACTGGGTTGGATCGCGCAAGTGGCTGCACCAACCGCGATGCTAAATATATCCGGTTTGCCGATCTGTGAAGCCGATGACATCATAGGTGCACTCCAGCGTCAGTGGACCATATATGATCGAGACGAACCAAGGACGAGTGGTTGCATCCCATCGCCATGAACTCTGTCTCCAGCTCAGTATTATCGCGCGCGACACTCCGTCGCTCGGCCTTCACCTTACGCGCGCCTGCTCGCGCCCCGCGTTTCCAGCCGCTGCGACCAAAATTTATTAGCCCCATTCTTGTCAGAGGCGCAGCATCGTCTGTTTCCGGCCGCCCTGGGTCGCAAACTGTTGCACACGCGGCTACCAATGTCAAAGAAGAGCTCGGAAACTCAGCAAGCGATGTCGCAAGGACGATTGCAGGTGCTAATATGACCAGCGACGCAGTAGCGCCGACGCAACAGACTTTCGTGGGTACCGTTCTCAAAGAACTCGGAAACTGGCTAAAGACGGTGTTATCCAGCTCGGAGTGACGTCTGCTGTTGCCAAGTCAGTGCCAAAAGATTACATCGCCTTCGGCCTCGCAGGTATGTCGCCTTACAATGCCGATGACGTCCATGGATCATTGACGGGCCGATAGGTGGAATCCCGTATATTCTAGCATCCGGAACCACGGTGTATCTTGCTCGCCAAGCTGGGCTTGCCGCGCTGGGCTTAGGGTCGAACGTGGACCCAGGAGTTGCCCTGACCATTTTGGACCAGGCGATGAACATCCAAGTGACGTACGGCGCCGTCATGCTCTCCTTCCTTGGGGCCTTGCATTGGGGCATGGAGTTCGCCGGCTATGGGGGCCACCAAGGTTGGAAGAGGTTGGCATTGGGCGCCGCGCCAGTCCTGTATGCTTGGCCGACGCTCGCACTTGAGCCCACTACTGCCTTGATCACACAGTGGGTGGGCTTTACGGGCTTGTGGTATGCCGATCTTCAGGCGACGAACGCTGGATGGAGTGAGACTTGCGTCAAAATTACGCCTTGTTGATACTCACACGAGCTGCAGCGCCCCAGTGGTACTCTCAGTATCGGTTCTACCTTTCGATCCTCGTCGGCACCTGGTAAGAGCTTCAAGACCAACTCGACGCGTTCCACCACTAATGCATCGGTTGCCAGCATCATTGGTTCACTGGCCGGTACTTCCTATTGGGGTCCCGCGCCCGGTCATGGACTTCTGACTGCCGAGCTCACCGCCATCCGTGAGGAGAGGGACAAGGCGCACTTCGAGAACTCCGGCAAGGTACAGTTGTCTGATCAATTTTGCAGTGACAGACTACTAAATCTGTATATCTGTAGATCGGTGGGGACGTCGAGGCGATTCCTGCTGGAGAGCGAGACGACGCGTACGTGAAGATTCAGAAGAAGAAGTCACCTGAGGAGGAAGGCAAGGACGAGAACAAAGGTGATGAACAAAAGTGATGACGTTATCGCGCGACTGGATGCCAGATCGGATTCAACACCATGTTTTTGTACTATAATCAGCCTACTTGTACAACGTAACTCCCGAGCAATGCCAATGTACATATAGTATCCGTAACTGACTCCGAGGTTGCGAATCTTGAGTTGAAAGTAGAAACGTTAATGTACGAAGTAGAGCGGTGAGCGTCGCGGAAGTCGCGTCTAGTGCAACTCTTGTCCGTCCTCGGTCACCACCAGCCCGGGGCCAAGCCACTAGTCACCATGAAGAAGAAGGTGAGCATTTCATCAAACGCAGCGCTACTCAATCTGACTTCACTAACAGATGCATGATGCAAGGTCCTGCTCATGGGTGCCTCTGGCAGCGGGAAGACGTCTATGCGGTCCATGATATTGTGCGTCTCCTTTTCCCTTTGCGCATCCGTATGATATCGATGACCTACGCACAGCTCTAACAATCCGGCATCCCTTACCTCTCGCCTTGGAGTCACCATGGACGTCGAGCAAAACCATGTCCGCTTCCTCGGAGACCTCACCCTCAACCTGTGGGACTGCGGTGGTCAAGACGGCTTCATGGACTCATACCTCTCCGCACAACGCCCCACCATATTCTCGCATGTCGGCGTGCTCATCTACGTGTTTGACGTTGCCGCTCTGACGAAAGAGACTGATGCCGAGCGCAAATCCCGAGAGAAGGATCTGGAGTACTATCGTGATTGTCTCGATGCGTTGGCCAAATACAGCCCGGAAGCCAACGTCTTCCTGTTGATACACAAGATGGATCTTGTGAGAGGCGATCGCAAGAAGATTCTCGAGAAACAGAAGGCGATGCTCCTGGGGCAAAAAGGCGAGCGACAAAAGGTGGATTTCGATATACAGGTGTTTGGAACGACAATACACGACGAAAGCTTGTATAGGGTGCGCTTCGTTCAAATTCATCAATTCAGGCTCCGATCTGAACATGACATACAGGCATGGTCCCGGATAGTGCACGCTCTCATTCCCAACGCTGCAGTCCTGTCCAAGCATCTCACCACATTCGCGGAAGCCTGCAGTGCAACTGAAGTCATTCTCTTCGAGCGCACGACGTTCCTGGTCATCGCAACGTCCGCCATTCTCCCTCCAGTCGCCGGAGCCTCCTCCGGTACTCAGGACTCCCCTAGATTGGAAGACAGCACGGAGGATCCACACGGTGACGCTCTCGATCCCACACGATACGAACGAACCTCGGAGTTGATCAAAGCCTTCAAACACTCGTGCGCAAGGGTGAGAGAGGAGTTCCGCTCCCTTGAGCTCGAGTTTCCGGAATGTACTGCGGTGCTGGACGAGTTGACGAAGAATATGTATGTGCTTATAATCGTGCACGATCCAACAATTGGTCAGTTCAGCCCTGGATGCGAGATTTCTAGCTGTTGATAGACTGAAACGCAACATACAGAAACTGCAGCATTGAAGATGAACATTCAGCTTGCCAGAAGGAAGTTTGAGGAGTTGCAAGGTGATACGCTCGTATGAAGACTGGAGAACACAATCCTTCGATAACATCACTGACCAGCCTCGCGGCTACGGCAACTTCTTGCAAGTTCCGGAGGCATCAATCGGAATTTTCGCGCTGACGATCCATGCGAGTGGGATCTGTTATAATATCTTTACCAGTTGGATGTATAGGGTGCATCCTTCAGGCCGTCATATTCGAGCCATGAAATACATTTTAGAGTTTCCTTATTTCCCATCTTTCATTGCTTGCCACGTTCAGCCTCTGTTCATGCTATTCCCTGCACCACGCGGGTTTGCATCCGTGTATCGCGCCCAATTCTCGTCCTTCTGGCGCTTCTCTTCTTCGCGCTGCGCTCCAAACGCAGAGCCATCCTGTTCCGCATCGATTGCTAGCTGTTCAGATGTCGTAGGTTGTTCCATGGAAACAGGCCTACGTGAATAACGCATCAATAATGAATCGTACTGTCTATGTTAGAACATTCGACGCACCCGCCGCCCGTGATGATGTTGCCACGTTGGCGTTCAATCTCCAGATACTCATCGATACTCATTGTTGGTAGCCTATGATCTGGTCGGAAAACCTGGGACTGCACTTCGGCTCGATCGGATGCGCCAGCAGGCAAAATTGTGAATGGGCGCATTGGCTGTTGGAAGTTTAGTTGGTCAGAAGAACCCCACTCCCACGGCGGATGGATCTACCTTTCCATTAGGATCAAGAAGAGGCCCGTCTCGAGGCGCGGTCGGTATATCCAAGCGCCAATCCTTCGCGTCGTCGCTCCTGCTAGACTCGGGCACAGTGGGCGGTCGAGGCGGGGCAGAGCGAAGTAGAGCCAGTTCTTGTTCGAGACTTGCGAGTTGGGATTGAGCTTGCGTGTACATGAGCCGCAAGAGAGCAAGCGTCGCTTGTCGAAGGACGTCATCCGTGTCATCGCCATCTTCGTCTGGTACAGCCGAAGAAGAAGGCAGTAGCGATGCGATGAGGTTCAAATCAGACGAATCGTCTTCTTCGACAGGTGTCTGGCGTCGACGTTTACGAATAGCCTGAATAGGTCTGAGCATGAGCATTCCAATAAACTTCACAAAGAAAAGCGCGCCTCGATTTGTGCACGCAGCTCCTTCTCGGCTTTGTATTGCTTGATCTTCATTTCTCTTCTCCGAGTGGCATCTTGGACCTGAGTAGAGGAAGCCCCATACAACTTCTGCTCTGCTTCGGGGATGACACCGTACGAGAGAAGGCGATCGACGAAGGTCTGAAGGTAACCCTACGATACGACCGTCACTCAAGAATACACATGCATGGTGCAAGGTAAACGTACTCTTGAAGCAATTATCCGTTCAATTCTCTCCTCTGGCTCTGACATTCGCACTCTCCCTTCTGCTTCTGCGGCTGCGAAAGGCGTGAAGAGATATACGAGATCGCGCGTAGAAACGTCTTCCACAGATTCATTCGGACTGAACAAGGAAAGCGCATTTACGCGGCTTATGACTTCCTGCAGATCACGTCGGGCTGAACGAACGAGTTCCTGATTCATTAGCATGAACCGACGGTCAGACAGTGAGGCATGTAGGGCGTACCTGGGTCTCATCCTTTACGACAGGTAGTGATGCTGCCTTGGATAAGTCCTTCAAAGCTCTACGAAACAGTGCCGGTAGATTCAAATTTGCCATGATGGATTGTTGTGATGAAAAAGGGTGCCGGTGATGACACGACTCGCGACTGTGGACGTGCGCAAGCTCTGCACCCATGTCGTTCTTTCGCGCGACGCGATCCTTCCAGAGTTTGCTCCTTTCGACCATGTCCCATCCCTACAGAGGACGTCCTCGACGCGGACGTGGACGTGGACGCCCTGCTCGAGGACAAGGACCAGCCCCACTGCACACATCGCAGGGACCGTCAGCAACCTTTGCTACGCAAGCTCAGGCATTATCAAATCCCATTCTTGCGCCTCCGCAGGCTTTCGCGAATAAAGATGGCGAGCATGTCCAATTCGCTCACTTGCATGCACAAGGCATCTTGACTCGACAAATGATGGACGCGGTCAATAAAAACCTGGGATACACGGTCATGTCACCGGTTCAGGCGGCCACGCTGGAACCTATCCTTCAGGGTAAGGACTGCCTTGCACAGGCGAAAACTGGTACGGGCAAGACACTCGCATTTCTCATCCCTGCTATCCAGACTCTTCTCGCTTCTCCGCCGTCCCAGCCCCGAAGTATTCGTGCTGTCGTCATCTCCCCTACGAGAGAATTAGCCAGGCAAATTTCGAAGGAGGCCGAGGTCCTGACGAAGGGAATCCCAGAAATTCGCATACATACGTCCACCGGGGGCACGAACGTCAATACTGACTCTCGTGTGATCCTCACGCGCCCAGATCTGCTTGTTGCGACACCAGGGCGCCTCAAGGACCATCTCTCAGATCCACAACGCCTCGCCTGCTTTGGCAAACTCGACTTTCTGGTACTGGACGAGGCGGATAACCTCGTGGACCAGGGATTCTACCCAGAGATTCGAGCCATCATGCAGACTCTTCCACCTTCTCAAAGACAGACTCTACTGTTCTCGGCCACGATACCGCCGGAAGTGAAGACCATCGCGTCCACCATCCTCAGTCCAGGTTATGTTCACATCAGTACAATCTCCCCCGATGACGTTAGCACCCACGAGCGAGTTCCTCAGACTGTGATCACAGCTCCTTTGAATGAGCTTCCTGCCCTTGCACTCACCCTCCTCCGTCAAGAACTCAAAAAGGCGAATGGCCAGGTGAAAGCCATCTTCTTTTATCCAACGGCTCGCCAAGCACAGCTCGCCGCCGAACTCTACTCCAAACTCTCCCCGCCTCTTCCTTTGCCGGTGCTAGAGATTCACTCGCGGTTGTCCCAATCGAAGCGTGACAACGTGGCCAAGACGTTCCGAGAGGTCAAATCAGCTCTCCTTTGTTCGAGCGACGTAACGGCCCGTGGTATGGACTTTCCGGACGTGACCCACGTATTCCAGATCGGGATGCCTTCCTCGCAGGAGCAGTATATCCATCGGGTGGGCCGTACGGGGCGCGCTGGCAAGGCTGGCCAAGGATTCCTACTCCTCGCTCCCTTTGAGACCGTCTTCTTGAAGGAAATCGCAAGCATACCGATCACACCAGGACGCACCGCGCCTGCCAGCACAGATTTAGATGCAACTTGGAAAGCTATGTCAAAGGTCAACCGTTTGACCAAGGAACGCACGTACGAGGCATGGCTGGGCCTTTACAAGGGCTCGCTCAGGAAGCTCAACTGGAAACCGACTCAGCTGGTTCAAACCGCGAATGATATGGCCACGTCCGGGTTTCTGCTTCCAGAGCCACCCCTCATGGTACGTTTGCTCCTGATACATGTCGCTATTCCTGACGGGATTATTTATAGTGGACAACACTTGCTCGTAAGATGAACCTGAGCGACGTTCCAGGGTTGCGATTATCCAAGCAAAAGCCGTTGCGAGATAGCAACTAGACAATAGTAGCCGAAGAGCAGTGATATGTTTGGCTGGCTTGGTTCAGGTGAACGCCTGTTTACTAAGCCGAGTCGCTAGAATCGATGGTTCGTTACCGTGATGACCATAGATCGCTTCATGTAAAGAGGTTGCGCCTGAAGATCTCCTTGACCCGACGTTGCTTAGGCTAGTTGTATCATGGCTTGGCTTGGTATATACTCCTCGTTCAACACGCGAGTGGTCCAGCGAAGGATGAGCCACGTTTGAACCATTACTCTGTTCCGAAAGAATAATATATTATACAGTGCTCGACATCAGCATGGCGCTGTGGCTGAGTGGTTATAGCGAGAGATTAGAAATCTCTTCCGGTTTCCGGGCGTAGGTTCGAATCCTGCCAGCGTCGTACCTTTTGATGTTCTCTTGAAGAGTGGGGCAGGTTCGAATCCTGCCAGTGTCGTACTATTTTATCGTGTGGGGCAGGTTCGAATCCTGCCAGCATCGTACTATTTTGAAGAGATATCGTGTGGGGCAGGTTCGAATCCTGACAGGGTCATACTTTTTGACGTTCTCTTGAAGAGTGAGGCAGGTTCGAATCCTGCCAGCGTCGTACTATTTTGAAGAGATATCGTGTGGAGCAGGTTCGAATCCTGACAGGGTCATGCTTTTTGACGTTCTCTTGAAGAGTGAGGCAGGTTCGAATCCTGCTAGCGTCTTACCTTTTTGACCTTTTCCTGTAAAGATATTCCTCGCCGGAGATGCGAATCCGCCTCGTTCCCTCTTGACATTTTCTTGGAAAGATATTCCGTAACGCAGGTTCAAAGCCTACCAGTTTCTTGAAGAGATTCTGCTGGCGTCGGATTTTTGTCTTTCTACCTTTGTCTTTCGAACGACAAGGATGCTGAGCAGCATCTATAGCGTTGTCTTGTAGGGGAAAAGGACCGCAGCAGGATTGCTAGCGTCGCTCCATTCATCCTGGATGTATTGATATACAGCCACGGCGTACTTTAGTACAGGTCATCAAGCCAGGCAGGGTTCTTCCCAAATACGTTCTGTAACGAGAACCTTTGGGCCTGTGGTGCGGTGAGGATATGGTCGAAAGTGGCTCGAGCACTGCGATTCCATCCGGGACCGTAAGATCCGTGTTCGCCGTAAAACAGCAAGGTGCCATTCCTTGGATCAGTCGGAGACCAGATGGTGAAGCCGGCCGGAAGGACCGACGAGTCCATATAGGTCTATATATCACAAATCGTAAGAGAGGATACGAGCAACATGAACGGCGAACGTGCGTTCATGTACACCGCGGTCGTTGCGTTGTTCCACGGGCGTCCCAGACATTGAGTTCCGGTAAAATTCGCAGCTTGGGCGGCAGAGAGCTCCGGGGAATGCACCACACGGGAGTTTTCAAAGTAGACGCCATATGTGTTTGTGTAGTTGGGAGTACCTGAAAAAGATCGTCGGCTTTTTGGACGACAAGGCATCGAGACGCTGACCCTTGAAAGCCGTCAGGCTAGAGGATGTCACTTGGTGAGGGCGGGTTGAATGTGCAGAATAGGTTTGCTTACCACCCTGCTCCTCTTGAACCCAAAACGGACTCCAGAAAGTAGGCAGTGCCTATGAACAAGCGTCAGTCTCACCACAATGCGCATTACCCCCAGCCGAGACAGCCCTCACCAAAACCATACACATAATCACTATACACAATATCCTCCGTGAGCGAGGCGTTTTCACATCATTATCCGAACCCGCGTACGTTTGACCCAGAACCAGGCTCTTTTTGAAGATCACGCTCGCGTTCTTTCCGACGAAGACGGTATCCTGCCACGACTTGAACGAGCTGCCGTAGAAGGAGGCGTTCGCAAAACCGACCCCGACCGCCAGCGCGGGACCAATGGACGCGTTGCCCTGTTTCGGACGTGACATTCTGTGGCGAGAACAGAAGGGACCGCGTGCTTACCGCGCGATTTTCCCAATTGATATTGTACGAGCGGAAGTCCTTGCAACCCCATTCCTACAGAAGCATTGCTGAGTGCTAACACGTCTCCAATAATTCTAGTCTGTGTCATACATCAGGAATTGGTTGCGGTGTTGCTCCATAATAACCTTGCCCTGTCCAAACGGAGTATTTGTTGGGCGCAACTGCAATCGGCTCGAGTCAGATTCTCACGAGAGCGAGGCTGGCACACCTACCAGTAAGAACCTGCGAGTCCGCGTTGTCCAATATGGATGCATTCTGCGTGGTCTGATTGATGAATGTCGTGTTATAGATAGTCACAAGATTGTGCTCGTCTACCCAATAGTCAGCAACGATCGGCGGGGAGCAGAGGGTCTACATGCAGGAATCTGCGACATTCGTCTGGCCAAGCATGGTCGTTGGCCCGGTTCTTGTAACGTTTACAGCCTCTTTGTATATTCCAGCATCGACGAGGATCCATTGAGGCGAATCGTCCAACGGCCTGGGAGTACAGTAAGTTCGTTGCACGGCATATGGCGCGCACCATTCTTTACAGTGATAGTACGGCAGCCTGCACGCTACTGAACTTCGCTCGAGGATCTTTCTGTGACACGAAGATTGTCCCTTTGAGTTTCTGTCAATACTACTAGTACGTCACCCGGCGACCACACAGCGTTTACCTTTAGGACATCCTAGAACTGGATCAACTGCTTTTCCCAGTGTCGTCTGGCAGGCGGCGTACACGGACAGCGCATGAACGCGCGGTATGAAGGTCGAAGCCAAAACAAGTTCCAGTATGATCACTCCTAGCAGTAGCATGGCGGGAGGGCGCGATACTAAGCGAGTCCAGGCCACTCGATCCCGTCCTCATTTTGTACTGGTAGCGCAACTCGTAGACGAGCCCGGCGCGGCGCGCATCAAGTGTGACCGTCGCCGACATCACCTGAGCAGGAGAACAGGAGTCCGGATCCGGGCTGCACGAGCGGCGGGCCGGACGAGGTACCAAAATTAGGCAACCACCGTCGGTCGATTGACTGCATGGCCCCGCATGGCTCATGTGCCCGAAAAACTGATGACGCTCTTGTTCAGCCGTTCTTGGAAGCAAATAACGATTTTTTATGCCAGGTCCTGACAACGATCTACATATAGGCACCCAGTCGTCCACGAGTAAATAAGATTACGAGCCACCCATCTCCTTCGCAAGCTGCTCCGCCTTTGTCTTGACATCGTCGATGGTGCCGACCATGTAGAAGGCGGACTCAGGCAGAGAGTCGTGGGTGCCAGCGAGGATCTCCTTGAAGGACCGAATGGTGTCCTTGAGGGGAACGAGCTTGCCCTCAAAGCCGGTGAAGACCTGCGCGACCTGGAAGGGTTGCGACATGAAACGCTGAATCTTACGCGCACGCTCGACCTTCAGAAAGACGTCAATGAGCAGCGATGACTTCGAGAGTAGCTTGTGACCTACCGTGAGTTTGTCCTCCTCAGACAACTCGTCCATACCAAGGATAGCAATGATATCCTGGAGCGACTTATAGTCCTGGAGGATCTTCTGGACGGCGGTCGCAACCTCGTAGTGCTCCTTGCCGACGATACGGGGGTCGAGCATGCGAGACTTGGAGTCGAGAGGGTCGACGGCAGGGTAAATACCCAGTTCAGCAATCTGACGAGACAACACGGTCGTCGCATCCAAGTGAGCGAAGGTGGTAGCCGGAGCCGGATCCGTCAAATCATCAGCGGGCACGTAGACAGCCTGCACCGAGGTGATGGAGCCCTTCTTGGTGGTGGTGATACGCTCTTGCCTGTTACGATAATCAACGCAGGCAATATGAATGAGCTGACAAGATACTCACATGCCACCCATGTCCGTGGACAGAGTAGGCTGGTAACCGACGGCGGACGGGATACGACCAAGCAAAGCGGACACCTCCGAACCGGCTTGAGTGAAACGGAAGATGTTGTCGATGAAGAGCAACACATCCTGGCCCTCCTCGTCACGGAAGTACTCCGCAATGGTGAGACCGGTGAGAGCAACACGGGCACGGGCACCCGGGGGCTCATTCATTTGACCGAAGACAAGAGCGACCTTGGAGTCACCCTCAAGGTTGATGACACCGGTTTCGATCATTTCATGGTAAAGATCGTTACCCTCACGCGTACGCTCACCGACACCTATTGGCGAATCAGTGGACATTCATCGCATCACCAAGCCAGGAAGACGAACCGCAGAAGATGGAGAAACCACCGTGCGCCTTCGCGACGTTGTTGATGAGCTCCTGGATGAGCACCGTCTTGCCGACACCAGCACCTCCGAAGAGACCAATCTTTCCACCACGTGCGTAGGGAGCGAGGAGGTCAACGACCTTGATGCCGGTTTCGAGCACCTCAGCGGTGGTCGACTGCTCAACGAAGGCAGGCGGGTCCGCGTGGATGGGAGAAAGCTTGACACCCTTGATGGGCCCCCGCTCGTCAATGGGCTCGCCGATGACGTTCATGATACGGCCGAGAGTGGGCTTGCCGACAGGGACCATGATAGGAGCGCCCGTGTCGACGACCTTCTGACCACGAACGAGACCCTCGGTACCGTCCATGGCGATGGTGCGAACCGAGTTTTCACCCAAGTGAGCGGCAACCTCGAGTACGAGGCGGCCGCCATTGAAATCCTCGACGTGGAGGGCGTTCAAGATGGGGGGGAGGTTATCGGTATCGAACTGAACGTCGACGACGGCACCGATGACAGTCTTGACGTGACCAATAGCGGCCTTCGCTTCCGTCGCGTACGAGCGAGCTACGGTCCGAGTGACGACGCGCCCGAAAAATACGATATTGGAGGAAACCAGCGACCGGAAAACGTCAGAAGGTCTCAACCCCGCCTCTGAGCACCTCAAGACTCACCAGCCTGGGGCGCAGCCCGTGCAGAACGAACATTTGCGCGCTGCGACTTGGCGGGTTTAGGGACGGTGGAGGCCTTGGCGAGCAAGGGGGCCGCAGCGGACGAGAATAACGCGGCGTTTCTCTGAGCGCTGTTGACCGCCCTGCGGGACAGACGAGTGACGCCGCGGGAAGTGAGCATCGTGGACGACGGCGACGACGAGAGGGATGTGGTGAGGAAAAGAGAGCTACGTCGCCGACTCTTGACTTTACATCCCAACATTCTCACGGTTCCTTCCGGCCTGCCGCGAGGCTCAGCCACTGGGCCCTAAGCGGGGCATCCAGCAAGCAATGCACATCATATTACATGTTCAGAGAGAGCAGATGGCATTTTATCGTCTGTGTGCAGGCCCAAATTATTTTCGACGACTACGTACAGCTCTTGCCGTCGTCGAACCGACGACAGAAGGCCTTAGCTCTCCGGGCTGCCTCGCTGAACGTTTCCTCAACGTGACTCATTGACAATCCTTTGATTGGAGCCCGAATACCGCTCATCTGAAGAGGAAATCAGGGGCGAGGATGCAAGCATATGTACGAGCTTACCACCACAACCTCAGATATTAGGTAAGGGATATCTGGATTCCGAAGGACGGTCGACAGATCATGCTCTAGCTTTTCCCGGTCAACCTCCGAACTGAAGTAATCGGGCGTTGAACCCTTTACGCATGCGTTCAGCGCATCCGTTGAGTACATGTTTGGGTTGCTCCATTGTTCAACGAGGTCTAAGCCCGTCGTGAACTGTTCCTTGATAATCTATTGAGGCGCGACTTCTGCGGATGTTCATAGGATGATCACTGCAGGAGTACGAACCTCAGGCGTTATGCGGTCAGAGCCGCCAAATCGCAACAAGGTCTCGAAAATCTCCAGGGACGTAACAATGATCTCGGCCGCCGCGAACATCATCTTTACTGTTTACGTTGGGCATATGAGCATGTGTTTATGCAAGGGGGACTTGAGTACGGTACTCACCATGCGTTTGTAGGATTACGTCGAAGAACACCATGTAACCGAGTCGACGTTTATACTTTATGCTCGGAAGAGCGAGATATTCTCGGAGAACCTGTATGTCATGTCTTCCCTCGCTGCGTCGAAACCGGTCCCATCCTCCAACTACCATCTGCGTGACATTATCCAATTTGCTTCGGTAGCTTGCTACGCATAGTTGCCAGCGCGTATGCCAGTAGTGGATAGCGATGTACGGTCCTCCGTGAGCCAGATCATCCGGATGTCCCGCGTATGAGAGGACCGACACATTCACCCGACTGCACACGATGAAGTGGACGAGTAAGCCGAGGATTTGGCCCCGCGAGGTGTATGTGTGTCTGCAGCAGCAAAGTAAGATGAATATCTTCAGCATATACTTCCATGGCCTATGTCGCACCTTGCACCAACTACAGGAACACGGTAGATCTGAGAGGTTATGCTGTCCACCTTCTCCTTCCAGTCTCGGCAAACGAGTGATATAGCCTCGGACGCATTCCAGAGCGACTCCGTATCGGTGCCGGGCAAGATGCCGTCAACATTGTCGAGTACCAAACCCTCGAGGATATAGAGAACAATCTCGGTGGGCAGGGTAGCAAAAGACATCCACGAATGAAAACCTCTTAGGCCGGCTTAGCATGAGGATACTAGGAGTATCGATCTGTGAGGCAACATGTCGATGAAGATGCGCTCGCCTTGACGCGGACCTTCGGTTGTTTTGGATCTGGCATGGGCCGCAGGTCAGGTTTGCTTGCTTCCTGCCACAACCGACACAAGCACAGGCTCAAATCCTTGGTGTCAGACAACGCTCCGTACATATCTACATAGTAGAGGCTGTCTGCGTCAAAGAAAATTTCGGTTTGCGGCGCCAGTTCGCATCTTGAGAGATTACTATCACAACGCAGACTGTCGTTCTCTGCTATTTACATAGTCGTGCTCCACGACAGATCCGATTACTCGTGCCAATCAGCGGGTGTACGCTCAGCGATAACAGCAGCTACAGGCCTGTCAAAATGGCAGGCGACACCAAAAGCTGGTCCTTAGAACCCGAAACCGAATACAGATTCGAACTCGATCCTGGAACCAGCCTGGCCATCAAGGTGTGTCCATTCTTCACTTGCGCTTTGAAACACTCAGCGTATTTCTTCTAGCTCCTCACTGGGCATGCTGAGATCTTTGGAAACGAACTGGTGGAGGGGAAATCGTACGTGTTCGGCTTCGAATGCAAAGCTGCCGTGTTTACATGGAGAGGATGCACGATCGAGATGAGTTATCTAACTTCCAACACGAACGCCGTTCCCATCACTTCCGACCCCGATACTTACGCGCTCCTAGCACGTTACTGGTCGACCGTCCACGGAGTATGTGTCTGAGGAAACACCAATGTCAACATACGCCAATCTTCACTTCGCATTCGAGCAAATGCGAGTTCGAGCGCTGGCGGCGTTGCATGGATCTCCTATATCGGATGAAGAGGATGCTCCACCGAGTCTCGACCCTCCTCGTGTTTTGGTGCTAGGGCCAGAGAACTCCGGGAAAACTAGCCTGTGCAAGATTCTTGCTAATTACTGTCTTCGCTCTATCGAGGGATGGACTCCTATACTCGTGAACACCAACACAAGCGAAGTATATTGTTCAGTGTCGATTCATGCAGAATATCCTGACGCAACCATCAGGGCGGATGGGGCGTACCAGGGACAGTGTCTGCTGTTCCCCTCCACAGCCCTTTACCTACTGCTTCGCCAGCCAACCCCCTGGGAATGGTTGCTACATCAGCTCCTATGCACCTATCCTCAAACGCGCTGCTTCCTCTGACGTACTGGTATGGCCATGCGAATATGAAGCGCAACCCTCTGCTCCTGGACCGCATCATCCGAAATCTGGGCGAAAATATCAATGATCGGTGGGACCTCGATCCCGAAGGTTCGACAGTTTCTCATACGTCGGTTATCTAGAACCGATAAGATCATAGTCTTCTAGGGAGAGTTGCAGGGATAATCGTCGATACTCCCTCGTCGTTCGCTGCTAGTAAATCGGGGCCAGGTCAAGATCACCGCTTGACCCTGATTAAAGCTTGTGTAGACGCCTTCCGAAGTAATTCATACCTGCTATATTCTCAGGAGCCGCGAACTGATAGTGACACAGTCAATGTCATTGTTGTCGTAGGGCACGAAAAGCTCAATGTCGAAATGCAGAGGACGTTTGGCGATCGGGTGAACGTTGTCAAAGTTCCAAAATCCGGCGGTGTGAGTACAGGTTTGCTGATGCACATATGCCATC
Organism: Punctularia strigosozonata HHB-11173 SS5; assembly: GCF_000264995.1. Taxonomy (NCBI): domain Eukaryota; kingdom Fungi; phylum Basidiomycota; class Agaricomycetes; order Corticiales; family Punctulariaceae; genus Punctularia; species Punctularia strigosozonata. The sequence continues at coordinate 382,961 of NW_006767441.1, read as the reverse complement.
GTCAGTCTCACGTATGCGCAGGTCGTGGAACTTGACCAAGCATATCGAGACCGAATTCAAGCTTATCAGCTACACGCGTATATGTACGGTCAGAAAATTACGCCCCCGCCGGGGGTGACAGCACCCTCGCAAGGTGGAGAGACTATCGGAGATTTCACTCTTTCGCCTTCGTCTACAGTGATCAGCTTCGGCGATCTACAGATATACCGCATTGGCGAAGGTGAGCGTACTTACGACTGGGACGATTCCACTGTTCCAACAAATGACCATAGAAAACATGGCACCATCTTCGGCACTGCCAATCGGAGCAGCACGCGTGGTATCTGAGCTTCAGCCCATTCTCGTTGATCCTGCTATGCCAGGCTCCGGGCTATTGAATTCCGTGCTCGCGCTGTTGGCACCCCCGAACCCTGACGAGTCCGAGCGATACGATGAGGAAATACTCGATTTGCACGTTGTGGGTTTTCTAGTAGTGTGAGCTCCCAAGCCTTCGACCTTGTTGCTGCTTTGCCTTATTCTTCTGGACTGAACAGAACCGCGCTCGATATTGGGAACAAGAAGATGACGGTGCTGTCGCCAAGTCCAGGGTCTCTCATAGGCAAGACCGCTATTATGGGTTCGTTCGAATGGACAGAAGCCGTATAGTCATATGTGCTATATAAAGTACAATACAAAACCAGAAAATGTCCAGGAGCGTCGGGCGATCTGTTGAACACGAGACGGTACGACCCAGCGAGAGAACGCGCGAGTTCCAGACAGCGAATATCCTTGGGCCGGTAGTGTTGTTGCAGTATGCAACCGTCCTCTAGATTTCAGTTGCTACATTTGTGTTGTCTACGGTCAGGCTAGTCTATCAGATGTTGCAGTGCCTTACAATTTCGAAAGATCCCGGCCCCAAACGCCGCTATCCGAACCCAGCCGAGTCAGCGTACTGTACATGTGCGAGGTGAAAGCACTGACCGGACGATCCAATCAATCATGAGCAGCGCCCTTGTCCGGTTACTGACTTGCTCGCTCCAGTATATACTTCGCCAAGCATACATGGCAGCCAAGCCGCCCATGAAGCTGTATTTACCGAAGTCAAATACGGCAGCATTACCAATGTAAGCCAGGCTGCCTAGGTGGCGATAACTGGCATTGCATTCGTGAGTGGTAACTCTGATAGAAGATCGATCAGGGCGTACACGAAAGGTGAAGCAACCGCCTCGTCCGCCGTATACTCAGGGATCGCGTTCTCCGTCATCGTACGCTTCAACTTTGCAACCTTAGAGAGTTTCTTGCCCAAGTACTTTCCCTGCTGCGATGCTACTTGGGCAGTCTGAGTTAGGGGAGATCAATCAATGCAAATCGCATGGCGTTGGACAGCTAAACTCACAGCGGGCAACGCGGTGATGCGGTTCCCGATCTCTTGCAGAAGGACAACCAGCTCATTCAACGTGAGACTATTGTCGGAATCCGAGTCGTATAGCTTGAAAAGCTCCTCCACCTATATGACACTGGGTGTCAGGAAGGCGCCCAGCGCTACTGGGGCATCGCTACCTCACCTTAGCCAGATGGGGCTCGGTGAGAGGTATCTTGCGCTTGATGGCATTCACTGACACATTATGAGCTTCCCGACCGTGCGCGATGCTGCCAAGAGACTATACCCATAGTTCCCCATTCTTCAAAATCAATCTTGCCGTCTTTGTTTTTGTCCGCTTCGTCCACGAGCTCCATAAGATAGCTAACGATCGACGTCTCGCCCTTCAAGACTGGTCAGCATAACACGTCGGCTGCAGAAACAGGCAACGTCGCGCACCGTGCTAGCATCTCCAATGGCATAAACCGTTCCTAGCGGGGCACCTTTCACCCGGAGATGAGCGTCAACCTCAATGGCTTTCTTGTGAACCTGACACATGTTCAGCGCGGAGGCTAAGTAAGCTGCCTAGTCATGATACTCACCTGATTGGGTAGAAGAGACGATACACGAGCAGTAAAAGGGTTCATAGCAATCCCGGTAGACCATAACACAAAATTAGTGGGTATCTTCGATGATGTTCAAGGGCGATCAGCAAATGATCGAAAATGCAAAGGATCAGGGCAAACCTCGTGCTGCTCGGTCTTGCCGTCTGCTGTCTTTATGCTATACACTACCTTGTCAGCCTCAATGCCCGCAACACTGAGAACAAGCGGTACATGTCAGCAAGAAGGCGCTTCTTTCAGTTGATGATGAATCCCTACCGCGCATTCGTGATCAGGCCAACCCCATCTCGAGCGAATTTATTTTCCGCATATTTTGAGATTGCCTCCGAATACTGCGCGGAAATTTAGCAGCGTACAATCAATGGTCAAACGGTTAAGGAGAGAATTTGCGGCAACTCACGGTATTGAGAATATGAGACCGTGACTGGATGACGTGAATCGAAACCTCTTCACGACAGAGTTTTGGATACTGTACGGGTTGTAAGGCTTGTGAAATCTGAAGATCTTCATTCCACCCACATAATTCATCACATCTTCATTACAAAGGTCGTAGATCTCGGCAGCTGCTTCAACGCCGGTTGGTCCTCCACCGCAGACGACGAAAGACAACAAACGCTTGCGCTCTTCGGGCGTTGTGGTCGGCAGAGATGCCATCTCAAAATTGTCTGACTATCGTGAGATGGGTCGCATTATTACTTCGTATTCGGTATACGCACCCACAATCCGCTTGCGGATGGCACGCGCGTCCCCGACTGTTTTCAGTTGGAAACAATGCTCCAGGCCGCTGATGCCGTGAGTCGCCGAAGTAGAGCCAACAGCGATGACGAGTTTATCGTATCTGGCATATTCGGATGAGATCGTGACGTCTATCAACTGGGAACTTTGATCCTTACGGCACGTATATCCTCCTTCTGCCTTCAGGAGCGTCGACTTCTACCTCCAGGAGACGGTCGGACATGACGATATCTACCGCAGAGCCTGATGCATCATCGTAAGGCGTCGTTAGGTTACACTGAACATGCGCAACTCGCCTTGAATGTAATGCCCGCGTAGCCGCGCTATCACTTTCCGGAGCGGTTCTATGAGTGACCGAACTTGGACGGTACCAACGGCAGCAGCTGTGAGGGCGAAAGTTCTGCGATCAGGATCGTCGAAACGCTTGAAGGGTCATACGTACAGGGCAGGAGTGGAGTGAACGTCGTGAAGGTATCGGGCGCGATGACGGTGACATGGTAGTCGCCGGCGCGAAGGGTGTCAAGCACGCCGACTGCCTGCATATAAACTGAGAGCTGAAGTCATACGACACTTCAGAGAGGCAGCTCACCCCCCAACCACCCCCGACTATGACCAGCTTGGGTTTCTCGCTGATCTTCTTGGTTTCTTCATCTTCTTCGTCGTCAACCTGAGGCCGGGTGGGGCATTAGTGGTGGTCAGAACGTTGTGCAGTTGTAGGGGATGTACGAGGACTGCTGCGATCGGCAAGTTGTTGGGACCGCCTGTTTCTGGATGGAGCGCGAGGGGGTTGACGGGTACGCGGTCTATGTGCCGTTCGCTGTACGTGAACGCGTCGTGCAAGAAGATGGCACCGGTGACGGCCAGGACGCCCACGACGGACGACGTGACGAGATAAGTCGTGTATCGTGCTGCCTTCCGTAGAGTCCCGCTGGAAGCTTGGGCAGGACGGGTGGACGTGAATACGCGTGTGGGGGGTATCCGCCCATAGCGTAGCTGCCGGCCTACTGGCCCGACAATGCGCGCTCGTGAAAGCATCGCGCCTCGGAGGTCGAGGACTTGACCGTGGTTGTCGAAAATTCGCAGCCGCCAAGTCCTGCGCTCACCACGCGGCTGGAGCAAAATCATGACGTTGAGATCAGGCAACACTTCGTTCTATAAATAATACACCGCGTCCTCTCAATGCTGGAACCATTGGCTTCGTATCCGCCGTCCATCCGCTGGCTGCATCTCCCGCAGAGTAACCTCGTTCCCAGTCGTGCCTCGCACCACCTCCCAGAATGTTCCTTCCGCCGAATGACGCTCCTCCAAGTATTTCAACGACTGCACCGACCGCGCGACGGTCTCCTTGAACTCGGAGGTTAATGCAGGCGGATCTAGTCCCAGTTCTCTGGCTAGGCACAGATAGTGGATCCTGAGGTGCGCAAGGGATGTGGCCAGTTGAGCCTTCCCAATCCCGATTTCAGCATGAGCGTACCGCGAGGTTAGACGCCTCGTGACTCACCAGCAGCGTCACGAATTCCTCGTCGCTTCCTACCGCAAACACCGATAAGCTGAGCTCAAGTGCGCGGATGCCAGGCGACCGTCGGCTTATCTGCACGAAGAATTCCTCCGACATGGATGGGACGACCGTACAGCACAGAACCGCAGGCCGAGTCGCTTGTAGGACGTCTAGCAGCGCGGCCCTCGACTCCTCGGTCTCGTATACGAGCGCGGATATCCTGCGCACCGGACAAGTCAGAGGGAGACTTCGCAGTGCGATCGCGTCTCCTTCCGCGGATTCCAGATGTGCCCAGTTCACATCATCAGGGACGTCTTTCGGCCCGTACAAGCGCTGATAGACGCCCACTCCTAAGTGCCTGAGGCGGGGGAAGGCGCAAACGATTTGTGGACGAGAAAGAGCGGTATGAGGGACCCGTAGGGTGTGTACGTTGGGCCAGGTCGTGTTCGGGGCTATGGATATGAACTCTGTGCCAGGAGAAGCGATCAAGACATCTTCCAGTGACGAACGGAAGGGTTGGAGGAGTGCAGGAATATCAGAACAGCCGGTCACTGCGAGCCGCGCCCGTCGTACACCGCACATGTTCTTCATGGCCCTCATCGCTCGTGGTCCAACATCGCTGAAAGCAATGTCCAAGAGAGTGCGACACGCTTGCAAAGCCGTTTGTATACGTGGTTCCTGCAAAATGAGCATATCCAGCTTCCCAAGGCGAAGCGAGGTAATGTTGCAAGCATTCTCGAGTACGACCGCGAGCTTGGGCGCGCAGTCGATCACGCCGCAAGGGGTTGGGAAACCGACATCGTTGAGGTGAAGTGTCAAGAACGCGGGATCTTCGATCGTGAAGGAGCGGATGAGGGCTGCGCGGGCGGAACGTCCGGCGAGGACGAATTCGCAGAATTGGCGAGCTTGGTGGTCGCTGACGAGCGTCACGTCGCGGAGCAGCGCGGGGAGGACTAACCAGCGGGCCGTGTGACACGTCGATCCCAGATCGCAGAGAGATCGCCGGGATAGGAGGCCGAATATGTGATCGAGGAGTTCGAGATTGAGCTCAAGCAGCGGCATCTAAAACGTCACTGTGTGAGTACGCCGGGTCGCGAAGTAGCAGGTACCGCCGCTGCAAATTGCGCGCAGCCGCAGATGGTGACCGTGCTATGTTCGCATGCGTAGTGGACGTTGAGCGCGAGCCGACCGAGTAAAAGAGCGACGCGGATGAGACGATTTGCAGCAGAGGCGTTCGCAATTTTGCTTCTCTGCCGTGCGCGTGGCTCCTCGGCTAGGGAAAACTCCGTTGTGTAGCGGGGAAAAATATATATTACGATACATAAGTGCGAGAGTGTGTATACAATGCAATCTCTACGGGTACATATTCTAGACTGCTCTATATGATTAGCTCCAGCTCAAGCTGCCTTTTCGTCGCGGAAGAACTTCGAAAGTGTGGGGCCGAAGATGCTGAGACCCTGCTTCACCGTTTCCTCTGTCCCGGCGAACGTGGCACGAAAGTAGTTGAGGCGCTATGATTGCTTTCGTGAGCAAGGCGCAGAGATAAATGCGAGATGAACGCTCACTTCCTCGATCTGACTTTTCTGTCCTTCTTGCTTGATGGCGAAGATAGATGCGGGCATCATGACCAAACCAGCCTCGAGAAGCTCGTAGAACAGTTCTTCCATGAGAGCAGATGCATTGTGGGTTGAAGCATCGTCGTTCGAACTCTGCGCGGGAACAGCGCGAGGATGCTTCTGCAGGTTGACCTTGATCCAGAAGAACATCCCGGCCTGAGGGGGCGATATCTCAGCCAGTCCTGGCGCCTTAGCCTCCACTTCGTCCTGGAAGGTCTGCAGGAACGCATCCCGCCGACGCTTGTAATCCTCGCGGAGACTGCTCAGCCAGCGAGCGAAGCCGTCGACGCCCCATCCGCGCTCGCCTAGCAGTTCGAGGACGAAGACTTGGCCGAAGCCATGGGGATGCATGGTGGAAGAGTCGGTATATATGACGAGCTTTTCGGTGAACAGAGGGCTGGCGGTGATCCAGCCAAGGCGCATGCCTGGCGCGAGAATCTTGCTGAAGCTGTCGATGCGAAGCACGCGCCCATCGACGTCCATTGAAAGGAATGATGGGGTGAACTGTTTCGCATAGCGGGTCGCGAATCCAGGCTCCTCTGGAGAGAGCCCAGCTGCGGTGATCTCATACTGCAGGAAATAATATGGATCTGCATATTCAAATCTGAGCTTCTGGTCAATGCCATGAACGTGACTTCCTCACCATCTTCAATGATGATCAAATCCCATTTCCTGCACAGCGCATAGATACGCTGCCGGCGCTCCAAGGTCAGGGTGGACCCTGTGGGGTTTTGGCCAGATCTGTAGAATGAGACCGAAATAATCAAGATCTCCTCTTCGTTCTCTGAGTATAAAGCTTACGGGGTAAGGTACAGAACATGGGGTTTGCGGCCGCGAGTTGCCGTATTCCATCCTTGCATCAGAGCGTCCAGCTTGTCCGGAATCAGCCCTCCCGCATCAATTTCTACGGGAACCCATCTGATTCCGTGTGGCAACGCCGCGTTCGTGAGCGCGCTAAAGGTGTATTCATCGGCCAGGAAACTATCGCCATGCTCTCCAAGGAGGCGGAAGCATTTGGTGACGGCGTCGAAATTGCCTAGTGAAGGGGTGACGCGGTGGTTTGGCGGATGGTGGAAGATATCCGTGAATTTCGCGAGGACATCCTGGGTTTCTGGCAGACCGGCGCCTGTCGTGTACGCCATCGCCTTATTCAGGCTGACCCTGCTCGAGCTCGGTCCAGGGTCATCCCTGGAAGCGCCGATAATCTGGGAACCGCCTGTGCCCGCCCGCCACGCCCGAACAGGATCCTCGGAGGCTATCGAAGGAATCTCGAACTCCATCTTATGAATGGGGTACAGAGAATGGTGGGGGTCGCCTGGTAATGTTTGTTAATCCACAGCATACGAAATGTCTATGGAGCGAGCGTACCATTCGCTAGGCTGATAGCGCCTGGTTTACCTTGGGCGACTTTCCATATCGCCTTCATAGGGTTGGGCAACCGGGCCCTCGCTTCGATAGAAAGGTGATGCGAAAGATCGGGAGGTGAATAGCTCGGGGACTGGAAGCTCGGTTCGCCAGGCATGATTAGTATGTCGCTCTAATAGGTGTTTATCCACCAGTTAAATAGTTGGATGGTTAAGAGGTAGGGCTGTTCTTGCTTGTCCGCAAGACGACGTGCATTATATATCGTTCCGTCATGCGGATCTCGACCCCAGTCGGCAAATTTTCTGGCATAGCATGATCCGGTTACGCGTGAGGCACCGTCTGATGTCCGATGAGCACTGGGCGCGATCTCTCCTCACCGCGGTCACCGCAGAAGCCCAGCCCCTCCGCATTTGTCGCAGGGCACAACGACGTGTACGTAGTAGGCGTATACAAAGCCAGGATAACGGTTTCTATACGCCAGCCGGGTACGGGCTGCCGATAACCTAATTCCGACAGCTTAGAGCATACGACGAGCACTGAATCTTACGCTTCTATGCATAGCAGTCACAACTCTGCAACGGTGCGAGAACGTCAATAGAGCGTTGTCAAAAGATGTGGAATGGCCAGAGTTCTGCTGCCGGCGCAGCTTGGGCGGTGCGACGCATGCCACGCGTTTAGGGAATACCCCGCCAAGACCGGCGGCGTCCCGACTCAAACACGATCTACCTTCACCAGGTTGAGCTTAAGGGAGAAAGTTGCTGAATACTAAGCAGTTTCAGATCTAGGCACCGCCCCCTTCTAGGACCCTGTTTGTGAGCTGAAACCAGACGATGATGCCCCCGTCATTCGTGAAATTGATCATTATAAGGCTATCCTCGACATCCCCGCACATGAGCTTGTATGGACTCTATAACTAGGAGGGGTTATCTTCCACGCGCCACCCATTTTCTCCAGTGAACACAGCACAAAGCCTCGCAGCGCAATGATCACAGGGAGCGCGCCCGACAGAACACTGATAACACGCCGAGTCTTCCGAGCTCCATGTCAATAGCGGCGTGAGCCGATTCGCCAACTCGATTGCCAAATTACTGAATGGTGACGGTGAGCATCTGGACAACGCCATCCTGGGATATGCCTGCGGAAGGAGGAAAATCAATTACGTGGTGGTTAATGCGGACGTAATCCATCTGAATTGGCTTACCATGGTTGACGGGGAGCCCATCGATCGTAGTACCAGCTGTCAGCAGACCGTTCTGCACTTATAGCTGACGCCATCGTGAGACGTGCCGTCCGGGTTGGTGGCGGCTGATACAATTTTATCGCTAACGCAAGTGGCACGGTCATGACAACCAGTTGCTTTCAGCACAAAAAGGATACATATAATGACGGAGGTTGCGACTTACCGGCCTTTGTTATAACCGTCGTCATCGACCGTATGGTGTTGGCTCAGGTCCTTCTCTTCAGAGACGGCTAGGAAAAGCGCGCCGCTGTTTGCGCTGGGTCCATCCTGGCGGAACATCCTGTGCATATACGCTGGATGTGAGATCGTGCATCGCCTCGCGGAGAGAAATCTTACCTGAGATGATTCCCGCCAGTGAGGCTCTCCAAGCAGGTGCCAATGCCCAGGAAACTCACCTGAGCTAGGGTCATTCAACGATCGGCAATCAGATAGATTTACGTACACCGAAATCATCCCTCATCTCAATGGTCTGGTTCTTGGACCCATTGCCATCGCCCAAATCAGCAGTGAACAGTCCACCGCCATGTTGGCCGAGACATTCGATCGAAAGGCCAAGCGATTTCATGTAGTTTGTGAAGCCGTCGTCCGTCAGAACCTCTGGCGAGGAGTTGGCGGAAATGATGATGTTAATAGGTTCCAGGACTCCTCCACCATCTGCGCCCATCTTCCCGCCGCCCAGATGAGGATCAAGGAAGTCCGTGGCACGCTTCGATGGTGCGGGCAAAGCCTTCACAGCGGATACGAGCGCCGAGAGCAGCAATAGTGAACCATAGAGTAGACCGTACATTAGGAAATTAGCGTCGTCGAGGATGAAGTAGATGCAGAGAACGCAGGTCTCAGAATAGTGCGGGGGACGCCAGGTCCTGGAGAATGTGAAACCACGAAGCTGCAGCAATGGGATCCTCACAGAGAATGCACGCCTGTTCTTGAACCCACTACCCCCTTATAATCCCGTCGTCAAGGCTTGACACGTGTTGTTCCAACGCCGGCCACCGGAGATGGGACTGCTAATCCCCTGTGTCGAGGCTGCGAAGACCGACAGCATGGGGTTCTCGGTTTGCGCCTATGTTTCATCGTGGCAAACCTAGAGATCGGTGATCGTCCACCCCAGCGTTCGTCAAGTCCCAGAATTGAGTCGATCGATAGCTAGTATGATCAGAGTGAAGCTCCTCAGCGCGATGTCACACACACGAGTTGTAAGTCGTGAACGTTTGCAATGTTCTGTGGACTGGAGCCAATTTTACGGAGACGGAACGATCGCGTCCTTCACTGCTTGCTTACCTGTTTGATGACAACCGCCAACAGCACCAGCATCACAGCAAGAACGGCGCCTTTGTCACGCGGTGCATCCATAGCTAGCGTACCGGCGGTGATGTGTCTGAGCGATGACCGAAACCAGGCACAGAAATTCTGCTAGCGTTGGCGGACGCTTGGGGCGAACAGATCAAATGCCAGGATCGACTCGTTCTTCTCGCTCTTTACCAGATCTCCTGACAAGAGACGAGCATGTATGCTCCCTCTTCGTGATAGGGTGAAATATGGGTCGAGCGATGGGGAAAAGTCTACGCAAACCTCAACAGGTAACATGTTCAAGGTGGGCGTGACTGTGACTATTACATGACAGAAACGATCACGTGAGGCATCCGCGCGCTCATTTCCTGGACCTCACTGTCAGCCCGCGGTGTTCCAGCAGTTCAGCGCTCGTCTCTTGACATATCTGTGCACTCTCCCACCCCATTACTCACAGCGAACGACTCTTATCTTGTGCACTGCGCGTCTCACTACTTTGAACGCGTCCTTATGATGACAGAAGTCGACGTACTCAGGAGTAACGGCTTGCTCGGGGAACCGTCGTTCCCGCATGCAGAAGAATCGCGTATGGACGCGTCTGACACTTTCCAGCACAACGGACTGCTCGTATACCCGGATGAACAACGCGAATTACACGTGGATAACGAAGATACGGGTACGGGTCCTTCGACTCAAAACGGGCGTGATCAAGGTAAGCGTACGCACGCAGTTATGACCCGCGCGTTTTTTTGACAAATTCTATCGAAAGAAGGACTGCTCGCCAATGGCCTGCTTGGAGAATCCTTTCAGTGTCCTGCATCTGCTTCGGAAGCTGGTTTCGGGAGCCTTCAACCCTCCCTTCTTTCCGACTCACAGGACGACAGCCTCCCGTCATTATCCGAAATCCTTCGACCTTACGCTCGTAACGACGCTGCGAATGATCACGCCCGTACATCCCGTACATCTTGGTTCGGCGTGCGAGCAACGACTTACGATGGTCAAAGTCTCAACATCAAACGAAAACGCCGAGGGCCAACGCAGGTATTCCCAGCAGACTTTTTACTGGTGTAATCTATACTGATTATTGCGCAGAGAGAAGGAGCAATGTCGTCATCCAGCCGGATGAGCAAATTGCTTGATGTCCCGATTCACCGCCTTATGGAGGAGCTATCCAGAAAGGAGGCAGAGAGCTTAGCTTTGATGTCAGCTCGATGTTGCTTCCATCGGTCTCCGAGCTGACACATTAGTCACAGTGACTCGTTGCCAGGACGAACAGGGATTGAACCCGCATCTAGCTCGGCGATGCCGACTCGTGATCTGTGGACTGATCGATACAAACCGACCCGGTTTACCGATTTAATCGGCGACGAGCGCGTGCATCGCGAGACTCTAGCATGGGTCAAACAATGGGACTTCTGCGTGTTCGGCCCCCAGAAGGTGATTGGGAAGAATAAGGGCAAGAAGAGAGCAAGGGATGAGTGGTCACCCAATGCGGGATCCAGCAACCAGGATCAGGATTGGGAAGAGAGCAAGGACGAGTGGAAACGTCCAAAAGAAAAGGTAAGGAAGTGTATGGCATACCCACAATTTACTAATAATCATGATTGGAATCATTCGTAGCTCTTGCTTCTTTCAGGTCCTCCAGGCTTGGGGAAAACAACCCTTGCCCATGTCGTGGCCCAGCAAGCAGGCTATAGCGTCTTCGAGATCAATGCTAGGTAGTTAGCTCACCTCTCTTTTGCACATAGTTCGTTCATGTTCCTTAGTGATGCTCGTTCGGGTTCTATCATTGACGACCGGATAAAACCTGCGTTAGAAGCAGGCGCTGCTGTGGGTAAATCCAAGCCTTACCTCGTCGTGATAGACGAAATAGATGGTGCTACTGGAGCCGGAGATAATGTGCGTCGTCGTGATGTAACTCTGGAGTAGGTACTGCTCGCTGATACTCTGGCTCAGGCAGGGTCATTTGTGCAAAAATTGATCCAGCTAACATTCGATAACCCCAAGAAGAAAGGTACTTTCGCTCACACATCGCTGAATACGACTCTTACGTATTTGGCAAGGCCGTAATAACAAACCCGAGCGTGTTCGGCCGCTCCTCCGGCCCATCATATGCATCTGCAACGACCTCTACGCCTCCTCCTTGACCAAGTTACGACAACACGCACGAATAATTCGGTGACTTTGCGCATCCCAATTCTTGCCAGCCTTTGTTTATACAAGCACTTGCAGGTTCAACCGTCCAAGCGACGTTCATATTGTGAAAAGACTGCGATGGATTTGCGAGGAGGAAGAGCTTAAGGCTGAGGCCCGTGCACTCAGTGCTCTTGTCGGAATCGCGAAGGGCGACTTCCGAGGATGTCTCAACACATTGCAATTCATCAAGGCCCGCAATCAGGAGGTGTCGGAAAGCGTGGTGCGCGCAGCCACCGCAGGGATGAAAGAAACCGATAGCTCTTACATGTCTGTTCTCGGCGATCTCTTCGCGCCTATGACTCGCAAACGTGTCAAAGAGCTGGCCATTACGGAGACGGAGGAAGCCGCATATGTGGGCAGGCTCAGCCGTTCAATCGAGGCCTGCGGCGCAATAGACAGAATCGCACTAGGCTGCTTCGAACACTATCTCAACTTGCGAAGGCACGATGCAACGTTCGATCGATACGAGAAAGCGGAAGAATGGCTGGTGACCTATGACATGCTGAACGGCGCCATGCGAACGGAGAGGGAGTATGCGCTAATACCGTATCTTCCATACTCGATGGTTGCATTCTATCCACTATTCCATGAACGAGGGGGTCCAAAGGTGGAACGACCCAAGGTTGACTGGGAGGTGAGCATACGATGCGATCGTAAGCCGAAGGACGCAGATTAAATCCGAGTTTTCCAGAATTTCCTTGTCACTCGGACAAATGAAGAAATCTACAAATCACTATCCAAAGGCCTCCGAATGGCTGGCGCTTCCCGCAATGGGGACTACAGACACCTAGCCAGCGACGAGGTCCTACAATTGGAATTCGCCCCTCTCATCAACAGAATCATCTCCCCCCCACTGCGGCCGGTGAACAGTCAAGTGATCAAGCCTCAAGAGAAGGCTCTGCTTTCTCGACTGGTCGATGTCATGGTGTCCTTGGAATTGCGTTTCGTTCAGGAGAAGGATGACGACGGACGTCTTGTTTACCGACTCGATCCGTGCGTACATGTTGCCTGTATGGAATGCTCTCCCTCACTCAACGTCACAGACCGGTTGATGTATTCGTAACCTACGAAGGCAAACGCGCCGCGGACCTGTCTGTTTCCCGTTACGCGGTACGGCACCTTGTTGCTCAAGAGGTGAGTGCATGAGTCAAGATTCAATATCAAGAAATGACGTCTAACTCTTCCGCAAAGATCGATGCGAAATTGATCGCACGCCATGCTGAGGCGATTGAGAGGACTAAGGCAGGCAGATTTGACTACTTCGGTAGCCGCGCCTCACATGCCAACCACGATGGTGCCGAAGACGAAAGGCCTGAGGGAGCCGATGACGACGGGGAAGCAACCCTGGTACAGGCCCCGGACCCAGCGGGGCCGGCACTCAAACGTTCCAAGACGGAGCAACAGAAGCTGGACATCGCCGACAAGGTACGGATCGTGGTGCGAACGCACGGAGGTGAGCTCATACATAGTTGTTATAGCCCCCCGTCGACTTCTTTGGTCGACCGATCAAAATCGCCCCTACGACTTCGTCGAAACGCGCGGTGGCAATTAAGAAATACAAGGTTAGCTATCGCTTCAAGGAAGGTAATTCAGCAGCTGTCCGCCGGCCGGTAAAGGTAGCATCATTCCTATGATCTGAGCAAGTCATGGACATTCCGACTCTCGGTTGCGACTGTGTAACACATGTGTTTCTGTAACTTATATGTATGACAGTACAAGACCCTTCCATCCGAAGTACCAAAGCGTTTGAGCTATTATATACCTAACTATAGAACGTAACGGAACTCCTGGTTTTGCCTATAGGAACATGCGGTAAGAGTACCGTCCGGCTAGTAAAGCGGAAACACATACCGATCTGTCAAGTCCAAGAACACGCGGTCAACATGGCGCTCAGTAGTTGTCCCATCCTCCTTAACAGAAGTCAGGTAAACATCGTCGTAGCTGTCCGTTGTAGTCCCAGAAGCGTCGCGCCGTTTGTTCTCCCTCGCGAGTACGAAGCGGATCACGAGGGCAATGATACCACTCGCAAATGAGCAAGCGGCGATGATGGCCCAAGGGACGTGATTCCGTGGCTGATATTTCTTCTTCCACATGAACGGGCCCGCGGCATTACCGACGGCGTAAGCGCACAGGACGATGGCGTTAACGGTCACACCTATCCATGCGAGTGAGATACCATCCACGACGTTCATCGGCGACGACCTACGTTTTGTATGTCCGGCCGTGGTCAACGTCACCCAGGACAGGATGATCACAAACGGTACGATTTCCGTGACTGGAGATCACCATTGATTGGCATAGTTAAGCGGGGCATCGTGATCTCACGTACTTGAGATCCAATAAGAGAAGAGCAAGCCAACGCGGTTATGTGACGGCAGCGTGTTGACCAGGATTGCACCGAGGATGGCTGGGACGAAGAACAGAACCGCGGTATATCCACGTCCATTCTTCCAAGCAGTAGCAATGGTGACACCAGCAGCGATCGATATAACTGTTTACATGTAGTGATCAGTACTGCCAGAACGCGCGGAAATGATTCATCTCACTTTCTACTACGCCGTCCACACAGCCGAGGAGGGTCGTTTGGATGGGCGTGAAGCCGAAGAGGTTGACAATCAGCTGGCGTTGGTTCGAGAGCTGGGGTACCGTGAGAACACGGAGTACATAAGCTATAGACAAAGAAACTCACGGAGTTTGTTATGTTTTCTATGGCAGCGAAAAGCGCAAACAACCACGTCTTTGGATCGGTGAATGCCTCGATCATCCTGCAATGAGGCCATAAGACAACGTCGGCTAGCACAACGTGTAGGCCACGCACTGCTCTCGCTTGAACTTCTTATTCTCGACGCCAGCTTGGTTCGATTTGATACGCTCGATGGCCATGACACGTTCGTCGGGCGTGAGGAAATGCGCATTCGTCGGAGAGTCTGGGAAGAAGAACCTGGGTTCAATTTGCATCAGCTACCTTGTCAGTGGGGCTGCATGCATTCGAGCGTACCAGAATAATACGGATGTGATTATTGTCAAGATGCCCATGATGATGACCAGCCTAAATCAGTTCAGTCAGATGTCATACATGGATTCACGAGCGGAAGTACCATTGCCAAGGCATGACTGATCCCGACTTGATGTGCAGCGTACCGAACGCGAGGAAACCCATTACGATGATGGCGGAGCCGTTCATTAGAACTGTCAGAAGCTATGAGCTTCGAAATCGTACAACATCCAACGGAAAACGGAAGACGTACACCAGAATCCGGTCCTCCGCGTTTGCTCATCCCGAGTGTAGAACATCGAGGTGACGAGCATGAACCTAAAGCACCGCGTCATTGACAAGCCTTGGCTGATAGCAATGGTTCATCTACGTACCCTGGTGTGATCGCGCCTTCGCACATACCAAGGATGAACCTGCAAGCGAAGAGGGCACCGAAGGATTTGCACGCAGCGTGGCAAGCGAGAGCAACACCCCAGATGAAGATGTTAACGCTCATCCATTTGCCAACTGGAAAGCGTTGCAGGGCGAGGTTCTGCGGGTACTCTATACGTCGTTCAAACAACCATCGCGATCTTCGCTCTACCAGCACTTACCAAAAACCAGGAATGACAGGTAAAATATGGTCCCCAGCCAATTGAACTGGTTCTGATTGAGATGCGCGTCTTTGATGATGCCCAAAACCGCGGCCTGGCCGAGAGTGGTCTTGTCCGCGTACTGTATGAGATATAGAACTGAAAGCGCCCGTCAGACCGCGCACCCCACTAACGCTGAGCACGGACATACCGAACATCAGCGGCAGGATGTGCCAGTCGATCTTTTTCCTGGTTCACTATTAGCATGAACACTGTATGCTGTATGAATACGTTTGGCCACAGACCTGATCCGCGCCGCCTCCTCGGGTGTCAGGATGACCTCCTTCCCAGCAGTCAACTGGGCCGCAACATCGACGTCCTGCACGTCGGCCTGGATTGGTACGTGCTTTTCGTCCAGTGAGCCGATGTTCGACATGGCGTCCAAGCGAGGGGAAGGAACCGAGGAGGGACGGAGTGCCGGGCAATCGACATCGAGGCAGCCAGACCGGTGTTATATACGTTGTTGGTAAGAAGCCGGGGCGCCTACGAGGACCCTCCGGCGAGGTCGGAGATTCCCCAGACGCTGGACGTTTCGACTTTGGTTTCAGCCGCCGCGGATCACAGCCACGTCTCCGCTCTCTGATTTGCTTCCGCGACGTTCTCGCATGCAGTCCCAAGCACCTGCATAACGGGCGGCAGCCCATGCACCATGTACTCGCTGCAGATCATCCGACTGCGCAGACGCTGACCAGCTTTCTCTGCGAAAGAACGCGCCAACGAAGAGCTTTGACTTGCATTGGATCCACCCGCGATGTTCTCATGCCTCACCACCTTCCTGATCGCAGAATTCTCGAAATGCTGTCAAGGGCAGTCTATGCGACGGCATGGTAAATCGCGATATCTTCGCTTCCGTCCGTTGATAGTAAACCTCATGTATAAGGCACACTCCTTCACATCTACCAACGATCTGTCGATAAATGGGGTTTTCTGCCGCTCATTCATGATCATGGAGTGCCCGGCCGCACGAATGTGAGCCACTGGGAGCAAAGAGGGGTTTGAACCTTCTTCCAGTTCAGCAGTGCCGGACCGTCGCTAATCTTATGCCAGGCTGGTAAGCCGCACGGCGGATGCGCATGAGTTCACAAGTTTTCATTACATAGAACCGGGCACTCAAATGCTCCATCACGCTACTTCCGTGACTCCCTCACCGCCAAACATCCAAAACGGCCTTCCATTGAAACCATGCAGCGGCTCAGTCTGTGGCCGATATACAGTTGCGGGGCGGCAGGCAACAGGCCGACTCGGACCATGCTCCGTATCGGAGTAGAGTAGAATACCGCATTCATTGCCCGCCTGAGAATATTGAATCGCTCATCTCCACTGAGGGAGGTTGAGGGCCTCAAGGTCAAGGTGCACGCCGAAAGCTGCCACAACAGAGCCACACTGCCGCCATAGATCGACGGGCATTTAGTCGTCGCTAAACGGGCGTCTGTTCGGAGAATATGCGATGACAGCATCCGGTGCCTTACCGCTTCTCAGGGCAATGCTGGACCCTGAGTGTTTCGCGATCCCAGACAGTCCAAAAGATCGATGGATAGAAGACAGCAGTATGCACATGCATAGGACAGAACAGCCCTTAACCGCCTCACTGCTCCCATCTTCCCAGTTCAATTGCGTACGCGACCCCCAGCTTGGCGAACTCGAGCATATGCTCGAAGCTGAATTCGTCCGAGATGTCGATACGACTGAGGGCAGAGACGTCAGAACCTCTCATCAAGGTACATTTTCATCGTGGCTCACTCATTCTCAGTGTGGATGTATGTCCCCATATGTTCGAATGTGCCCTCTGCGCGTGCAATCGGCATCGTTCAGAAACCCGGCTAGGCTATGCAGGGCTGAGTACACGTACCTGCAACCCACGCTGCTGGGTAACCTTGCCGAGTCCACATCATGCTGCAAAGCGCGAGGATCGAATCATGCCGTTGTGAGCCGGGAGAGTTGATGGACACTCACTGATCGCTGCCTGCGCTATTCGGGGGTGTGAACGTTACCCACGGGAGCTTGCAGTAAGTTTCAATGAGCGCTTGGACGAAACTGATAAGTCTAACGATCCCGACTGCAAGTCAGTCGTCTCGCCTTTCTTACGCGATCGCGCACCTACCCGCTGTCAGAATGTGGGATAGCGATAGCCATTTCTTCCCGCGTGCCTTTCATGACCCACGCAAGACCATCCATCTATACTGTGATCAGCAGTCGGCAAGCGTGCGCTCAAAGCTCGCTATGTATCGCACCTGTAGCTGACCAACAACGTTGACATCGCGTCCTTTGTAAAGACGCGCTACCTCCTCTGATCCCAGAGCGCCTCCTTCTTCGGCAGCGTACCAATGAAACTCAACAGTCCGAGTCGGCGTGAAGTTGGCGGCCAAGAGAGACCGATAGACCTCCAAAATGGCCACCGTACCTGAACCGTCGTCGTCGGCACCTGGGGCGATGCCTTGGGGATTTTGGTAGTTCTTGCTAAAGTTCGAGTGTAAGCACGCCATTTGAGACTCCGGCTGCCCGCAGGACATACCTGTCCAAATGAGCGCCGAGAATGACAACGCCCGCTTCGGGATCTGATCCACGGATCCTCGCAACCTGAAGTTCGCCGTGGGTGGTATGCACGAAGTCGGCGGTGAGAGGCTTTTGAACGCACTATTGAGTTTTGGGCCCACTTTGCGTGGTGCATCTCTTCCACGTCAGGAAGTCCGTACTTGTGCGATGCTACGACAGCCGTCTGTGGTTCCTTAGGGCACGTCCACGAAGTGGATGCAAACCACTTACCTCGATAACCTTGGAGTATAGCCATTTTTGCGCTATCAATCCCCACTGATAAACGTTATCAGTACGAGTCCGTATGACGAGCTTGCATGCACTGCTCACTGGTGTCTCATGGTCTATGGATATGAAAGATGCGTCTGTGAGACTCGAAAAATAACATAGGCCAACAATACGAACGTCTGTTCGGGAAAGCTGTATATTTGGTGAGGGTCTCCCGCATGTTCGCAATCGACAGGTCTTTCAAGACGGGCTGCACGAGTGCTGAATTGTTCGGTAATGGAAATACGGCGCGTGAACCGGGCCCGCTATTACCCAGGGGTGTCTGAGCAGCAGGCCAGAGCCCTGGAGCTGCTAGGACATGGGCCGAGCCCATCAAGCAGAACAACAGCCTGAGGAAGACTAGCATCGCGAGAAGAGTCAAGGAATGTTCGGGACGAGACAAGCTTCAGTGAGGCAGAAATTATGCAGAGCGCTAACGAGGTTTTGAGGGACGCTGTTGATGTTGCCCAGCAGGGCCGCAGGCCCCCTGATGCTGCGCGACTGTGTCGATGACAGATATTATTGTCGCTCCATGCGCGTCGAGCTCCAGGTTCCTAAACCACCGCTTGTATCGCGTTGTAGCTCCTGGAGGCTTAATCCTACTAAGTCCCACCAGTTAGGGGATGGTGCTGAATAAAGTTGCTTCTTCCGTTTTGGTCAGTTAAAGTCAGGAGCAGCTGGGAAGCCCGTCGACGATCGTAGCTCAAGCTGTGCACTTTGCCTCCCAGCAAAATTCTCATGACACTCGTAAGCCCTGGTTCGGAGCAAGCCCTTGCTCCGCGCACCTCTGACGAAGGTAGTGTTGCCGCCAAGTTGAGTTGAAGTCAATTCCAACTCAACTCAACTTGCAAAAACGACAACTCAACTTGGCTTGTGGGCCTCGAGTTCGACTTGCGTGAGCTTGCGAGTTGGCACTGCTGTTATCCCACGTTCAGCGACACTACCGATTGGTCCATGCAGAGAATCGGTTCACACGATGAAAACGTGGCCTTGGCTGAACGGCTTGATTGTCAGGGTGCCAAACATTGACCTGCCACAGCTCAATGTCGCCGCTAGGTCCGGTCGCAGGGTGGGAAACTGTCCGCCAACTCGCAAGCCGAACTCACAAATTGGCTTGTCGTAACTTGATAAGCAAGTTATTGCAATTTTGTCGACTCGGCTCGACTCAGCTTGACTTGCGGCAACACTAGACGAAGGGACGCGACGCGCGTGGCAATATTCCCACCAATACAAAGCACGTCCCACGGTCAGAAGAGGGCCTGATCCGAACCTAAGGTAGCTGTCATGCAAATCTTGACCGATGTCACATGATATGATCGACTGCTTGAAGGCCCTTCTCCTCCTGCAGATCAAGCACGATCACCAATGCACGACCTATATTGTCTAGATACAGTTCATTAGTAGGGATCATAGGTTACGACTCCGACGAAAGAGTAAAACTGCAAGAGCAGATGAAATTTGAAGCCATTTTTGGCAGCCACGTGATATCGGTCAGGATTTGCATGGCAGCTACCCTTACTATGCTCAGTGTTATTGAGGTAAGTAATGAGGTGCGCCGAGCGCTGCCGCGATTTCAAATCACAAGTTTGGCCAGCCGCTCTATCGCGTTGTGCTCCTGACTTTCACTGACCAAAAAGGAAGCTGATATCAAATTCTCGTAATCAAGAAGCATCACTCTATATTAAGCCTCGCGTTCGCGCCAGGAGCTACATACAACGCGGTGGTTTAGGAGCCGGGGAGCCCGACATCAATGCAACGCAACGGGCACGTACAGCCATGACTAAGCTCACGTGATTAATATGCCCGGAACATTCTGGGGTCTATGACCAACGTCAATCACCTCAGCTCATGACGTAAAGGCATTCAAAGGTCATGTCAACAGTCGACTAGATCAGAGCCTGCAACAATACCAGATCCCGTTCGAGTCTAAGTTGCACACAGCCACGTGAGCCAACCGAGTTCCTCTCAACGACGACGACCACGGCGGCGACCACGGCGACTAAGGAGGCGGCAACTTCACTCCTGTGTAGCAGTGCAATTAATCTCGGCCCAAAGACACTACTTCTCTCAATCCAGTTGATCAAGCTGGACTCTGGCGTACTCTACCACTAATCCTCGAGGGTTAGTTTGATCAACCCAACGGGCTCAGGAACTGGGCATGGCACAGCAGCGGCGGTCACCTTACCGGCATAGACAAGCGTCGTTGTGCTCGAACTCGCCCGTAGGGCGCCGGAAGTACTCGTTGCGACATCCAACAAGTGCCAGCGCTCCCAAGTCAGCGTCTTCCCACGCCTCGGTCGCGTCTTCCTCAACAGATCGTGCCGTCTTGGTACCGCTGCACCTCAATTTGCGCAGGCTTCCGTCACGCCTTCGGTTGTTAGCTCGAGACGGCATGTATCGTGCAGAAACATTTGCTGCCCAGGTTGGCGCGAAGCGAAAGCGCGTCCCGAGCGGCAATGAGAATGGACATGCCCATGGGCGCCCAACGCGTGGTGCAGGCAAGATGAAGCGCCAGCGTTCGACGCGCTCGGACGTGACGACGGACGAAGAGGCTGCTAGCTCTATGGACGTTGATTTTGCAGGGCAATGGAGCGGGTCTGATCCTGAGGGGGAGGAAGATGACGAATGGAAGCCTGGTGAGCGGCTGTGAGAGAGGCTGAGCTGTTGGCGTCAACCACTCATGTCGACTCTAGAAGGTGATAACTACCTCATTCACGAGGCCTCCGAACGCGAACTCCTGCGGCTTCGAAAAGAAGAGCTCGTCCGTCTATACGCTGAAGCCGGATTGTCCGAGGACGCCGAGAGTCTCACAAAACAGGAGATAGTGCACGCTATCATCGAAGCTCGTGACGATACCGCAGAGCTGCCGCCATCGTCACCTCCTGGCCGTGGTGATGGCAACTCGAGCGATTATTCCTCGGAGGATGGGAACGTTGCCGGCGATGAAGAGAACGAGTTACGTAACCGGTATCCCGCCCGTGCCAGCGCGCTTCGTCGTCGAGTGACAGTGCACGAACTTGGCGTGGTGTCCAAGCAAATGCCCAACGCGCGTAGTCTCTCTATGGGACAGTTAGGTGTCGCCGAGGCGAAAAAGGCTCCGAAGATTGCTGGGGGATCAAGAAGTCCTGTGGCTCAAAATCCTTCGTTCTTGACGAGGTACGTTATATATTGACATCCGACATTCAGACCGCTCACTACCGTGTAGACGGCGTAATGCTCATGCCAATTCCTCTCGTTCCCCTACGACGTCCACGGCTTCGGCGTCGCTCCCATCACCCCCTCTCACACGGCTTCGTACTCGCCAGGTCTCAGGCAGCAGCACCACCTCTTCACTCAAAAGCTCAGCCTCTCGCCGAGGAAAAGCGCGTCAAGTTGACTTCAACGAAGATGTCCGAGTATACTCGTCGAGGGAATCGAGTCAAGAGGCCGATGAAGAGAGTGAACTCACTGACCTCACGGAGCTCGAAGACAGCCAGCAAATGGCGACGCCTCGCCCGAGCCGGGGGAGAGCTGTCAAAGGAAAAGGACGAGCAGTCAAAGACGACGAAACCGTGGATGAGCTTGGAAGGAGGAAAACTCCCATGCGTAAGGCGAAGGGCAGGGTGGGGTCGCTCAAGGAATCGGATACCGAAGAGGAGGACAAATTGTTGGATGAAGGCAACGGGGAGGAGGAAGAGGTTGACGAGCTTGTTTCATCCCCGTCGCCCACACCACCACCCTTAGGTCGAAGGACGCCTCTACGGCGCCGCCTCCGGCCTAGGCGAACGCTCACCCAGACTGCAACCCCACCTAGTGAAGGAGATCAGGCGATTATAGACGAGGAGGGCGAGGAGGGCGATGCTGAGGATGGTGAAGAGGAGGAGGAACAGGAAGAAGGTGATGAAGGCGAAGTTGATGAAGGCGACGAGACGGCCGTGGAGGTCACGCCCAAGAGGCTAAGAAGCGGCAAAATCGTCGGCGACGAGGATATGGATGATGCGCACGCTGAGGATGACGAAGGAGACAACTCGGATGATCAAGAGGTCGAGGAAGAGGTCGAGGATGCCGATGCTGAAGGTGAAGAGGAGGATGAACCCATGGAAGAAGGTTTGTGGTTGGCGAAGTACCTTGTTTATGCTACTGACTTGCGGCATTCTATGTTGGCAGAGATCGACCTCACCGCCGCCACAGCGAAGACCCTCGTTCGCCTACGACGAGATGATCTAGTCAGAATGTGCGAGAGCCGTGATCTCGACGTTCAAGGGACGAAGCCGCAATTAGCAGAGTCCTTGTTACATTGGCGTGATCATCAAACACTTTCACCGTCATCAGCGGGTACTGCACGTCCTCCTTCAACTGTTCGTCCTGGTAGGAGAATGAAGACACGGAGCGGCAGTCCTCCTCAGACGCCCATCCTTCTTCGCCGCTCACACTTTCACACGGATGAACCTCGGACACCCCCCTTGTCCCAGCAAGTTAATTGCAAAGAGACGGAGCCGGAACTTGAGTTGGACCTGGAGAGTTTGGGGTTGGAAGAACGGGAAATCCCGGCAGATAAGCTGACGAAGCTTGACAAGATCGGGAGCGGTGGTTTCAAAGACGTATTTACAGGGAAATATAAGGGAAGAAGGGTCGCCATTGCCGAGTTCCGTGGCCAACTGACTGCAAGTAAGTCTGAGTTTGACGTCGAGGATGGGTCTCGCGTTAACATGGACTCCGCCACAGTGGATATCAAAGAGCTCAAACTCCTCGGGCTGTTCGATCATCCGAACATAGTTCGATTCGTACGTGACTGCTGCTTCCTGTTGTCTATTCCCGGACTAAAGCAAATATAATATTAGTTCGGAGTAAGCATTCCAGAGAACACGCGGGACACGCCTGTCATGATCGTCACTGAACTGTGCTCGAACGGCGATCTGTTCGACTACATTCGAAACGTCCAACCACCGTCTCTGTATAAGGTCCTGGGCATGATGCTTGATATCGCCCGGGGTATCGAGTATCTGCACTTGCGCAAACCATCCGTCATTCACCGCGACTGCAAGAGTTCGAATATCCTCATCACCAGTCAAGGCAAGGCGAAGATTGCCGACTTCGGGCTGGCGAAAGTTAAGCAAAGCACGCGGTCGATGATGCGAAGCCTTGTTGGCACGGTCAATTGGCAGGCCCCCGAATTATGGAGCCCTCATCCCAAGTACAATCTTAAGGTCGACGTATTCTCCTGTGGCATGGTCTTTTGGGAGATCCTACAGTGGCATCTGCCGAACAAGAAGTTTCCGTGGGAGGTCAGATTATCCTTCCGCATTTTATTCGGACGGCGAACTAAACCAACGTCAGGGCATGAACGAGCACGCTATTTATGACTTGGTTGGCGCTAAAGGACAGCGCCCTTCCGTCAGTGGACTTGCAAAACGCTGGTGCCCGGAGATTGTTGCACTCATCGAACGTATGTGGGCGCAAGACCACAAGGATCGACCGACCATGTCGGAAGTCGTTCAAGAGCTCGAAGAGTTGGTTCAACAATATCGTTGATTCTGGACCCCGACTCGGTCCGGACTGCCATGGGCCTCGGTGTGTACATTATCCATTCCTCTATGCCCTCATTCTATGGATCACCGTTCCCTTCTGGACTCGACCTATATAGTAACCCCTGACCATTTGACACGCTTGTACTTCATCAATCCATCCAAATCATCGAACACGCATACTTTAGCATTGTATTGTAGCCAATCATGAACAAAATAAAATAACAGTGCATCATGGGACAGTGATGCAGCCCCCTTAAATTTTCAATTGCTTATATCTACCGAAACATTCAACTATCGTATACGTTCTTGACCTTGTACATCTTGGTATCTGCTGGTGGTATAGCACTGTCATCCCCGTAAACCTTCTCAACCTGGTACATTTTGGTGTCGACCGGAGTATCCAATACCTTGGCGGGTGTCGAGTCCGCAGACTTTGAATTCTTGACCGGTTCGGCGGGAGTCGCTGCACCCGCCTTACTGGCCAAACTGGCAGCCCGTCCGTCTGGAATGTGGATGAATTCGAATTTGCCGCCTTCTGCGCTGTCGACTATATAGTAACCCTTGCGCTCGAACTGGATGATGTCGCCCTTCTGGAGCTCGCGTACGTTGGCATCTGCAACAGCCTCCTCCCGGAACTCGGTGACTGGGGTCACGAAGTCCTTGACGTCGTCGGTTTCCTCGAGCTTCTTCTTGGTGATGATGTAGTCGTAATCGAGGAGGGTGACATCTACTAGGGTGTGTTCGCCTTGAGGCTGAGGAAGCCATGTCACCTTCTTCTTGGTCTTGCGGAAATCGCCGCCAAGATGGAGCTCCATGATTATAGCGGCTATTTCGCCGGACGGGCCGGTAGACTTGGAGCGAACGATGGCATTCCCCCAGTCCATGAGGGTGATCTACAAGGAACCGGATCAGTGACCTGCTCAACGAGCGAAAGATCAGAATATTAACCTCTTCGTTGTCTTCGAAGGTGAGTGCATCCTCCTGTTCAACAAGGATCGTAGAGGAGTAGACCGTCTTCTTCTCGCCGACATCCGGGTTTTTCTTATGTTTCGGAAGAACCTTCACTTCCGGGGACGAGGGGCCACCAGTGATCGTCACCGGGACCACCTTGTCCTTAGAAAGTGCCCAGAACCGAGGGGCAACCGGGTCGATAATCTTCTTGTTGAGAGCCCAGATCGAATCCCACTCGAGCGAGACGACCGCTTGTGAGGGGCCCTGAAGTAACATGAACTGACGGAGAGCCTCGACAGTCAGGCCCCGGCGACGGATACCACGGACTGTCGGGAACCTTGGATCATCCCAGCCGCGCACGAGGCCTTGATCCACGAACCAATGCAGCTTGCGCTTGGAAAGCAGGGTGTAGATGAAGTTGAGACGGCTGAAGTCCCAGATATGCACAGGGCGCAGGTTGAGGGCCTCTATCATCCACTGATATTGCGGGTTGCGGTCGCGGTACTCGTTCGTACGCAATGCGTGGGTGACGCCCTCGAGCGAGTCGACCACGGGGCACGCGAAGTCGTAGGTGGGGTAAATCTTCCATCTGTCGCCGGTGCGATGGTGGGGCAGCACGTTGCAGCGGTAGATTACGGGATCGCGGAGAGCCTTGTTCGGGTTGTCGACGCTCATCTTCGCGCGGATGCACCAGCGTAAGCCTTCCGGAGTGCCGGCTTTCATCTCCTCGAAGCGTGCCAAGCTCTCCTCGACAGTTGACTCACGGCGCTTGGAAGCAATGCCGTCCATGCGCTCCTGCCGCATTTGCGCTTGTTCCGTATCGTCGGCGTAAGCTTTGCCGGTCTTGATCATCTGGATGGCGTAGTCGTAAAGTTTATCGAACCAGTCGGAGGTGTGGGTGACTGTATCGCCCTTGATGTCCATCAGAGCGAGATCCTCGAGGATAGTCTCCTCAAATTCAGTCTGAAAGAATCGCGTCAGACATGGATTGACCTATATGCAATAGCATTCACGTACGCGCTCTTTCGTCGGGTTCGTATCGTCGAACCGGATGAGCAACTTGCCGTGATACATTTTGGCGAAGTATTGATTGAGGATGGCTGCCTTCGCGTGGCCGATGTGGAGATACCCGCTGGGCTCAGGAGGGAATCGGGTGACAACTTCGCCGTCCTTCGCATTGGCCAGTCCCAGAGCGAACGAGGCAGCGGTTTTATTGGATCGGAGCTTGTTGGCTTTGGCCTCCGCAAGCTTGGCTAGCGTGAGCTGCGTCGACTCGAGGCTTTCCAAGTAGTTGAACCATCGGCTGAGATGCACATGCTTGTTGTTCTTCAGTAAGCCGATGATTTTGACGGAGCCTGTGACGGGTTCATTAGATGAACACCACAGAAAAAGGATGCACTAACCCTTGATGGATCCCCACAGAATCCAATCTACAGCCGTTATATCATGACCTACGAGGAACGTACGGAAGGCAAGGTGATCGTCGACGGTGTTCAATGCTGCGAGGATATCGGGTACACTTGTGGTGGTGGCGAACGCTTTGGCGATCTCCACGAACGAGGTGGCCTAAGGCGGGGTTGAGATCGGATTACACATGGATACAAGAAAGAAACAACCTTGCTACTGTCTGCGGCGATTCCACTCTCTTTGGCCAAAGCATGCACGATCTCTACTTCATCGGTGTACTTGGCACCATTGAGATCGAGGACGGGCGTGGTGGCCGACGAGTCGAAGAGGACCTCTGCCTTGCCAGTGTAGGCTGCTGTCGCGACCGCGGCGTACGGGAACGGACTGGTCGCGGACGATACGGTCAAGGACGCCATGGTGGTCTCGAGTCAAGCTCTCGTCCTGATTAGATCGGCTCGTGACCTTCACCTCCGACCATGACCTCAAATTTTGAAGTCCTTCCCCGCTCCCCTCTCGTTCCTTCGGATCTAGTCGGTCCTCGAGTCAACGGTCGTCCTTTGCCAACAGCACATCAGCGCGTTCGTTTACGACATACTCGTGACCGTGCATAAAGCCTGGCCACCGCGCTGCTACAGCGTTCTGACCCCCGCCTCCACAAAATGCCGATGCTGTATGCGAACTACATCCTCAGCGACTCACCTGTACTGACGCCCATCCAGACCGGATCCATCAATAAAGTACCGGCCGTACACGCCGCTCAAGCTCGAGAATCGCCAGTGGCCGAGTCGTATCCTCAACAAGCCTCCCATTTGGCTGTCCACCGACCTTCGTGACGGCAACCAATCGCTCGCAAATCCTATGACCATCGAGCAGAAGAGCATGTTCTTCGACAAGCTCGTGCAGTGCGGATTGAAGGAGATCGAAGTGGCGTATCCCGCCGCCAGCGATACCGACTTCAATTTCGTTCGCGGTTTGGTCGAACAAAAGAAGATTCCGGACGACGTATGGATTCAAGTGAGTCTCTATGTCGACCACGGACACACCATAACATAATAACACAAGACCGTCAGGTTCTCACCCCTGCGCGAGAAGACTTGATCAAGCGTACTGTCGATGCCGTCGCAGGAGCGAAATATGCCATCCTCCACATGTATAACGCAACCTGCCCCTGTTTCCGCGAAGTCGTTTTTCGAAACTCAAAAGAGAAGACCCTCGAACTTGCGATACAACACACCAAGATCGTCCGCAAACTCACGGACGAATGCACTGCCAAGTACGGGACGATATTCAAGTACGAGTACAGTCCGGAGACGTTCTCGCAGACCGAGCCTGAATTTGCCCTTGAAGTCTGCGAGGCGGTCAAGGCCGCATGGGGTAAGGCAGGGCCCGGGGACGAGCGGATCATCTTCAATTTGCCTGCGACCGTGGAGGTCGGACCTCCAAATCACTATGCCGACTTGGTAAGCTGTGTATACTTTAACACGCAAACTCATGTCTGACTCGCTCTCAGATCGAAAACTTCTGCACCAAAATATCCGAGAGAGAAAAGGTGGTTGTTAGTTTACATCCCCATAATGACCGAGGTGAATGGCTCTCTGCCTCGTCACAAGATCATGCCTCACACTGGTGCAGGGACCGGTATCGCCGCTGCGGAGCTTGGTCAAATGGCCGGTGCGGACCGAGTCGAAGGCACATTGTTCGGGAACGGAGAACGAACCGGAAATGTCGACATCGTTAACCTAGCTCTCAACCTCTACACCCAAGGAATCAATCCGAAGCTTGATTTCAGCGACCTGCAGGGCGTCATAGACGTCGTCACTCATTGCAACGACCTTCCCATACACCCTCGGCACCCGTACGCGGGAGAGCTCGTTCACACCGCGTTCTCTGGCTCACATCAGGACGCGATCAAGAAGGGCTTCGAGGCGCAGAAAATCCGACATCAAGAGGCCGCGAAAAAGGGCGAGAACCTCTGGTGGGATATACCGTACCTTCCCATCGACCCGGCCGATTTGGGCGAAACGTACGAGGCCGTTATCCGTGTCAACTCCCAGTCGGGCAAGGGCGGCATCTCCTATCTCGTCAAGCAGCACCTGCAGCTGGACCTGCCCCGGAAGATGCAGGTCGCATTCTACCAGGTTGTTCAGGACATTTCGGATCGCGAGGCGCGCGAGATGACCGTCGACGATATTACCACCGCCTTCCGGAAGACGTATTTCTTCGGCGGGCCGAGTTATCAGGGTCGCTTGGTCCTGCGATCCTTCAAAATCTCGGCAGAGGCTATCGATCATCTGGACCAGCTCGACGTTGCAATCACGGAGGCGCCCGACGAACGTCGTCGGTTCGATGGCACGTTGTCCGTGGACGGCGTCCTCCGAGTCATTCGTGGAGACGGAAATGGTCCCCTATCTGCTTTGATGAACGCTCTCCGCACGCATCTGGACATTGATCTGACCATTAGGGAGTATACGGAGCACACGATTGGCGAGGGCGATGCCGCGAGAGCCGCTTCGTACGTAGAGCTCGTCCCCACGCAGGAGAACATCAAGGATACGAAGAAATCGGCGCAGTCCTGGTGGGGCGTTGGGGTAGATACCGATATTGCCGCCTCCGGTTTGCGTGCTGTCCTCAGCGCTGTGAACGCTGCCATAGGCGATCGGACCCTGCCCGAGCTCAAGCTTTCCATCGGGTTCTATGCTCGTTCCGGGCAGGCGGACATCGCGTCCAAAATTCTCAACTCCTTCGGACTCGAGCTGCCTCGTCGCTTGCAGTCTGCGTTCTTTGAGGTCGTGCAGCGCACTGCACAAGAACAAGGAGGAGAAATATCGTACCAGGCTCTCCTGGATCTCTTCAAAAGCACGTACGGTTACGAAAGCGCAGACTCGAAGCTGTCGATGACGGCGTACAAGATGGAGCCTCTTGAGGACGCAGAAGGCCGACGGATCATCGTGGACGCCCTTGTCGACGGCGAGCCGCTGAGCCTCACCGGTCAGGGAAACGGTCCTCTATCGGCGCTGCTAGACGCCCTCAACAAGAAATGGGAGGGCACGCTGAGCATCCGGGAATACTCGGAGCACTCCGTGGGAGAGGGTACGGAGGTCAAGGCGGCGTCGTACGTCGAGCTGGTATACGAGGCGGAAGGACAGCCAAGGCGGAGCGCGTGGGGCGTGGCGACCGATACGGACATCGCGTCCAGCGGTCTGAAAGCGGTCTTCTGCGCAGCAGACAAGTTCTCGCGGAAACGACGAGCATGAGATGTTGACGTTGAGTATAGCTCCCCTTGGCGTGTGTTCTAGCGTAGTGATATATGACATGGGGCGCAATGGCGCTGCTGCCGGCGCTCTACCTACCAAACCGCTGGCCTTGAAACCATACTGAGATGATACTCAATGCTGCACTTGTCACTGGCATTTCTGTATCGGTGTGCCACGTTACGCCACGCGCCGTATGTGCACGGCCGGCTCTCCCTGCGGCGGTCAGGTTCCCATCCGTACCGACTCCGCTGTCGCACGCGAGCTCAAGCCACTCTCTCGTTCTGAATCTCTCGTTCTGAATCCGGTCTTGCATTCAGGCATGCCATGGGAACGATCACAAACCAACGCACAGCGCAATGCACAGTTCCGGAGCGACGAGGCAGAGTATGGGAGGGCTACCTTCGCCATGCCGTTTAAACCATCGATTGCTGGTGCCGTACCGCCTGAGGGTCTCACCCGAACCGTCACGGATATACACAATCTCCTGGTGCTGGCATGCACGTATGCACTGCTCTCGCCGTCTTGATCTCTATGGCCTGGATCTCTTCGGCGTCGCTAGTAAGGCGCGCGTACGGAACCCACGACTACTATGTTGTCGAACATGATCCGAGGCAAGGTGTAGACCTGGAAGTCTCTTTGCTGGCTTTGGGACTGCAGTTGGTGGAGCCTGTTGGCGCACTGGCGAACCATTGGTTGACCCGCCGCCCGAAGACGGAGCCCTCCACATCCGAGACACCAGAGAGTCTCTGGCGAAGACTGCAAAGTCGTGCCGCTGGCTATCCCAGGCGTGACGGAGTTATGGCAGCGAGTATTCTGTCGGTCTCGCTTCAAACCCCCCATTGGCGGACGAAGAGAGCCCTGCCGCCTCTGATGGACTCGTTCAACCCGGAATCTATCGGGTCTATCGCCCTTCACTTTGGCATCGAAGATCCCAACTTCTCTGACCAGTGGCATCTGGTGAATGAAGAGGCTCCGGAGCATTCCATGAATGCGACCGGTATCTGGGATATAGGCGTCACCGGGCAGGGCGTCACCACTGCTCTCATTGACGATGGACTGGACTTCGAGAGCAACGATCTGGCAGCCAACTTTGTTCGCACACATTTGATCCTATATAATTATCTGATGCAAGCTTCGTCACCACAGGATGCGCTCGGATCGTATGATTTCAACGATCAAGAGGATCTTCCTAAACCGAAGAAGTGGGACGATACACATGGAACAAGGTCAGTAGTATCGCACTGCAAAATTATGGATCATTCCCAATTATTAGTCGCTAGATGTGCGGGACAGATCGCTGCCGGGAAGAACGACGTTTGTGGGGTTGGAATCGCATACAACTCGAAGGTCGCCGGTCTTCGCATTCTCTCGGGACCTATCACCGACGCCGACGAAGCGGCTGCACTGAATTATGGTTATCAAAACACCTCTATATACAGTTGTAGCTGGGGTCCTCCGGACGACGGCGTACACATGGATGCGCCGCCCTACCTCGTGGAGAAAGCCGTGGTGAATGGTATTACTCATGGACGCGGCGGTCGAGGCTCTGTGTACGTATATGCGAGCGGCAATGGCGCGTGAGTATCAGCTATCACCAAAGGCATGGCAAGAGCTGAATAACGTTGTTCAGCGCTTCTGGTGATCAATGCAACTTTGACGGATACACGAACAGTATATTCACCATCACCGTTGCTGGAATAGATCGTGATGGCGGGCATCCGTACTACTCTGAATCCTGTGCAGCCAACTTGGTCGTTGCTTATACATCCGGTTCCGGTGCTGCCATCGTGAGATTGGTTGACACTTGGACGTACCGTCGTAACGCTCATATTCTCCCTTGCAGACCACTACCGATGTCGGTAAAGACAAGTGCTCGCATTCACACGGTGGCACCTCTGCGGCTGCTCCGAATGTAGCTGGCGTGATTGCGTTGGCACTCTCTACCCGGTAAGTGAAGCATTCACGGGTTCTCAGCCATTTTTCCTCATACACTCGACCCAGGCCAGAATTGACCTGGCGGGATCTGCAGCATCTTGCCGTCGCAACAGCCGCTATCGTCAGTCCAGATGATCCAGACTGGGAGGTGACATCGACAGGCCGCCTGTACAGCTACAAATACGGTTTTGGGAAAATGGATGCCTACAGATACGTGACTGCCGCGATGAACTGGACCCCAGTGAAACCGCAAGCATGGCTGGAGGTTCCGCCCCTCCGCATGAACAACGGGACGATGGACGAGGGGAAGCGCATGTCGGGAGGCGCTTCTATACCTCTTGGTGGAATTACCAGTTCTACCACCATCACGGCCGACATGATGAAGTCGAACAACCTAGAGGCACTCGAGCATGTGACGGTTCGCGTGTGGGTCGCCCATGATCGCAGAGGCGATGTCGAAGTCGAGTTGATTAGTCCGAATGGCGTCAAGAGTGTACTCGCTGCAACGCGGCCTCGCGACATCTCAGACTCGGGGTTTCCGGGATGGCGTTTCATGTCCGTTAAGCACTGGTATGTTCAACACATCCTAATGTTTCCGTGCTTGACGCTTCTTCGGCAGGGGTGAAGATCCGCTGGGAGACTGGACGATTAGAGTTTCTGATCAAGCCGACGAGGACCTCAACGGATACTTTCTGGGATGGAATCTGGTGCTTTGGGGGTCTACAATCGATCCTGGCTTCGCAAAACCCTACGAGGTCAATCCCTCAGCGACGATCCTGGCTGAGAGTTCTCCCCCTGTTCGACCCTCCATCGTCATGTCAATATCCACAACACAGCATTCGAATCCGACGGCTGTCCTCCCGAATGACCACAATGACGCAGCAGCGGAGACGGAGTCCCCAGCTCTCCAGAATCAAGCCAGTCCAAGCACTGAAACGATGACGAATATGTCGGTGGACCACATTCCAGGTTCGAGATGGGTGGTTGGACTGGTGCTGATTGCAATACTGCTCGGTGCTTTGCTGTGCGCATTCTGCAGACGCCGACAACGATCAAATATCTACTTGTCTTTAGACACTGATGACGCAGTTGGGATGTCCACGATGGCGGATGACAGCGTATCGGGCGCGATTGGGCACCAGGAACGGTATCATATCATCGGAGAATCCGACGATGAAGACCTGCCCCGAAGTACAGCATCGCATGCAATAACTACGGAGTTGCAAAGGGCGCATCAGCAACTCCTTGCGCAGGCATGAACCAAGATGACGATTACAAACGTAAATACACGGATAGCAGTGCGACGACCAAAATGTATAATATAGTAATACAGGATTGCAGACCCACGGACGTTG
Source organism: Punctularia strigosozonata HHB-11173 SS5 (assembly GCF_000264995.1). Lineage (NCBI taxonomy): Eukaryota > Fungi > Basidiomycota > Agaricomycetes > Corticiales > Punctulariaceae > Punctularia > Punctularia strigosozonata. The sequence goes on along the minus strand of NW_006767441.1, from coordinate 350,224 downwards.
TTCTTCAGGAGGCGTTTACGAAACGTAACTTGGTGTCGTTGGCTACGCGAATCCATACATCCATATCTTCGTACTGTAATCGAGTAACATTAGCCATCATCTATCACGCGTGATCAAAAGGAAACTAACCTGATCGATAGTGCGGGCTAGATCATCTTCCCTGAACCCTTTTGCAACCACGATCCGTTGTCGAATGTCGGTAATCGACAGCTCGTCGACGTTCTCCTCGTCCTCGTCTCCATCCGAGTCTCTTTCTCTTCCAGGGCCCCTTCCGAATCGTTTCGTCTTGCGCCTCTTCGCCCGAGGTGCCTTTGACGCACGCTGCGCTGCAGCCATATCCTTGATCAGCCTGTAAATCTTGCTGACTACTGATTGGTCGGGACCACGCTCTTGTTCGGTGTCATCCTCCAGGCTCTCCTTGCTAGCCTCCATCAGACGTAGCGCCTCATCGACATCCTCATGATGAACGGTATCAGAGAAGCGCAATCGCGCGAGAGCTTGCGCAAGACGGAGAATGCCCAGGAGGGTACGAGCGGAGGTATAGGTATGCAACTTCTTCTGCTGTTCCTCGTCCTTCGAGCTCTTGCGTAAACGGACGTAGGAATCGACAACATAGTTCGAAACCTGGTTGGGCACGGTGGGACGCCTTTGCCTTGCTAGCGCGATGTAATGCCTAACGTTGATCCTGTCAGCGAACGCGATGGCCGGGTGGACATTGGAAGAAGACCTTACCTCATTAGTACCGGGTTGATGGGGTCATACTCGAGCTTCGGGTGTGACGAGTGCATATGAACGTATGTAACGTGGAACGCAAGGCGTTCATCGTCATCTCTTGATGGCTTATCCAAAATGAGGAAAAGCAGATCGAAACGCGACAGAAGAGCGGCAGGAAGATTGATGTTCTCCACTGGAGAGACTTTGGTGTTATAGCGTCCGTACAAAGGGTTTGCTGCCGCCAGAATGGAAGTACGCGCGTTCAATGTCGTTGAAATGCCGGCCTTCGATATCGAAATGGTCTGTTGTTCCATTACCTCGTGTATCGCGGTTCGGTCAGACTCTTCCATCTTATCAAACTCGTCGATGCAGCAAATCCCGTTATCCGCAAGGACAAGTGCGCCACCCTCTGGATGGATAATCAGCGACGATGCCGGATCTCATTCGGACGAGGACGCACCCAGCACCATCTCGTCTGTGACGGGATCACGCATGACCGCAGCGGTCAGACCGACCCCGGAAGATCCTTTGCCGGTAGTATAGACACCACGAGGGGCGACTTTCGAGATGTACTTTAGAAGTTGGGACTTCGCAACACCAGGGTCGCCCATCAAACAGACATTGATATCTCCCCTAATCTTCATGCCGTCGCCCATGGATTTCGTGACACCACCCACAAGAAGCAGAAGCAGCGCCTTCTTGACGTCCGCATGACCGTAGATTTCGGGTGCGATACTTTGCGCGAGCTTGTTGTAGATATCAGGATCCTGGCGCAGCTTTTCCAACTCCGCCTGGACTTGAGGAGTGATTTCCATCTCGTCGTACTGTTTCTTGAGTTGGAGAATGTGATGCACTTCGAGGTAGGTGTCCGTCAGAAGACCGGCCCGAACTGCCTGGTAGCCGGTGTATGGGACAGGAAGGAATATGCCGCCGAGGTGAACGACGTCTCCGGGGTTCATCATGCGCGTAAGATTTCCGTGAACGTGGACCGTCATGGAACGAGGAATGTGCCCAACAGGTACTTGATCAGCCTGAGAAAGTATGAACCACGCAGAGCCAGAACATGACGTGAGAGAGACGGACCATCTCCTGGATTTTGACCTCCTGAAAGGGACTGAATCGGCATGCGCGCGTCTGCATGTGGAGCGAACCATGGATGCCGTTCTTCTTGCATTCGTTCTCGTTTTGACAGTCAACGATGGGCTGAAAGGACTTGCTGGAGATATCTTGGAACGTCTCCGATCCACAGACGTCACAGGTGTATGCGTTCACAAGTAGCAGCGGCTTGACTTCCGACACACGGGTTACTATGCCCCGGACAGTGATGAGGCGCCCGAGATGAACGCCCTTGACGTCCCTGACTGCCATTGGTGTGTCGGAAGGTAGTGGCTGGAAATACAGGTTGCTAGGGAATGTTCAGTTGAACGTCAAATCAGAGCGACAAAGTCACGCACTATCGCCTCAGGAGATGGGCGGGAAATTTGTCCTGAGCAGCATCTAACTGTTCGTTGCGTTCTCGCCGTTGATGCAGGATCACATCGATGACTTCGTCAGACTCGCTGATGTCTTTTGTTGGCGTAGGCATGAGTTCATCGACGACCTGACTGAAGAGGTTCACATATCGACGTGTGTTGTTTCGTATCCGCGAGACAAGCTCTCGCTAAGAGCTGAATTCAGCATGACTGAAGCCCGTTATCGCACCTGCTTACATCTGGAATGTCTCGAAGCTCAATAACGAGCATTTGCTGGTCGCGATTCGCTACGCGTTGCTAGAGCACCGTCAGAGACCGTTATTGGAAGCGCAGCAGGGGCATACTAGCTGATCCATATATTTCAGGCCGGTAACGGGTGTGTTTGACGCGTCTCCCAGACTGATGCTTGCCATGCCTCGGGTGAGGTCCTTTTGGCCCTTGCATGTCTTGAAGAAGGATTCGATTGTCTCTGGCTTGCCAGGTCAGAGTCCTAGCAGGTACGAAGTAGCTCGTAGAGCACCTTTTTCCCTGTCGTAGTCGACATCGATATTCACAACTGGCAAAGACATGGTGGCGGGAGAATCAAGACGGTCGAGACACAGGAAGTCGCGTCGGACGCGGTTGTCACTGTGTCACCCTGAGTGTCACCACTCGTGGCCATCACGCGTCTGTCTCACACAGCGGGAAATCCCTATAACAAAATTATTGTATAATAACTATCGTTGTTACTGACATATTTGCAGCTAAGCTAGTTTGAAGTTATGACAGATTTATCTCAAGGATGCAGATATATGTCAAAAATATAACTATTTTCCCGGTCTAAGTTTGACATCATCATTTGGGTCAACTTAGCTCATAGCTTTTCTGAATTATTTTGCCCAGATTCAGCCTGTTTCCCGCAGTGTCACCTGGAGACTACTTATCAAGTTATATACACCCAGGGTCCCATATGCATTCTCGATATTCAGTTCGCGAGTCAAGCAAAGAGTTGAAGCATTTCAGGCTCTCAATCACTCGTCTATGTAGTAATGCAGGTGTTAAGCTTCGACTTTCCAGATTCGGCCGCTCGGTGAGAGAGTCAATCAGTGGTTAGATCCCTACTTCCAGGCGCCTTCAGTAACCAACTTGATCACGTCGACGAGGTATGCGAATTGAAGTGATCCCGACAGGTGAGCTTCCAGAAGAGCCCGGGACTTCATGAAACAACATACATGGCTTTCAGGGGCGAGTATCGGACATGAGGCCCACTTGGGGTGGATCGGCAGTCGATGATCGCTCTCCATTCGCAGCAGAAGCGGTCCTGAAAGGATTTCAAGTCAAATCACGCCTCCGATGACTATAGGAATGTCCTGCCGACCATTCGCTGTATGGCGGCTTTGGTGACAGGGACTCTCGAGGACACGCACTGCGAAGGAGTATAAGTCGGGTACATGACGATGATGAAGGTCTGGCGCACTAGTGAAAGGTACACGAAAGGCAACATTGATATCTGTGAGAGGTTGATTGCTCTCTGGGTGACGGATCAGAGTTGACTACTCGGTCAGGACAGAACAGACTCTCTGTTTAGCAACTTGGAGGAAAAGCCCATTCTTGCGAGTCAATTCATAGTCGGGGTTGTAATGGTCGACCTTGAAATTTAGGTATAGAAGAACCTCGTGTTGCACAGAACATCCAAGTGCGGCTCTTCAAACGAGCATCGAATATGTAGGCCATGGATAGTCGGATCCCGATCCAAAGCCCCGTCCTATAACTCGGCCAAAGCGAAGGATGCCTTTGACCCACGCTTCGAAGGCGTCCCTTGCAATGACGGGATATGCACTAGGAGGAATTGGTAAACAGAGCGCTCAGCTGTGCGCGCAGATACCGAAGTGCGTGGTCAGCGGAATTCTCGCCGATACACATGCTGCAAATCAAAAGATTGGTCAGCGTTGACTACCCCAGTGTCATCGCGATTTATACCTGTAATGAGAGAGCGAATCTTGACTGTACACAGGGAGGGCAGCGGGAGTACGGATCATGCTCTGGCAAGCCTTTGTTATGCGGTGCCAGAGTAAAGTTTTGCTGGTGTTGATATGATGTACAGCGAGCCTGCAGGTTACGAAAACGGTGACGTGACTTGGGTTTGCCTTGATGCTCCTGGCTACAAATAAGAGGTAGAATGAGAAGCATGCGTATACAGTTAACAATGTGCTGGGCGTTGGCAAGTCGCGGAAGAGGGTCGGAGTGCACGTTGGCTGCCAAAGCAAGATCGAGATTGGCTGCCGTGCGACGACGTTGAACCATTCTTCAGCCAACTGTGAGTATCCAGAAAAGCCGACTCCAGGTATACGGTACGAGGTTAGGGAGCAATGGGTGCAGGTCGAAATCCCATGGGAAGAGTTCGACCAATCCAGTGCCGAGGAGTAATTCATATCACATCCCAACCAGGGCATGGTCCGAACGCGGACAGTTGTCGTCAGTTTAGGCGCAAGGTCTGCGACCTCGGCAATGAAGTGCGAGAAATCATATGTGGATGGTCCAGATCTTGGTAGTTCGTATCGCTTCATATGAGTGGTGCACTCACAGGGTCTCGCAAGTCACAGATAGGTTTCAGAACGCTGCACCCCCATCAATCACAGCCGGGAAGAGGAGGTAACAGAACACGAGGCCAAGGTACCGAGCATGACAGAGTGTTGATTCCTCGCGATGCCGGTTTGCGTTTCCCTTGGGCTTGATGGGATTGAAACATCTCCCTCCTGTAGGGAGATGAAGGGGACAAGGATAGTTTGTAGACGAAAACATGGTCAAGTATGTTTCGTGGTCGCGTGAACCCAGGCATTAGACCTGCCTCTGCTCCGCGCCCAGCGTGAAGACCCACACGTAGAGGCGTGGCAAGGCTACCAATCGTTCCATGAGCAACAGCAACGAAGGAGCATGGGATCCCACGTATACTTGGACGGTCGTCGGTCCGGGCAAAGGCACGCAACCCTATTACGCGTGCGCGTCGCGTCGCTGTAACCGCCACCGGCGCTCCCCAGGCGCCTGCAAGCAGTAGCCTCGGTACTCTTGCTTAGCTCGGCTCTGTCGACTTACATGGCGGAATCAAGACAGAACACCCGTCCATCCAGCTCATTTCTCTTCGACTCGAATCTCGGCAGCTCTCGCCCATTCCTCAACATGCTCAACCCCATGGGTAGGCGCTACCAGGGCTACGTCCAGGCCGACCAATCTTTACGAGAGGAAGATGAGGAGCGCAGCGAAGATCTCGACCTGGAAGCAGGAGATCCCGGACGGAGCATCAAGCTCTCCAAGTCTCCGCGCACTCGGGGGAAGCAGCGGGTGACCTGGGGCGCCGGCGCCTCGTCGAGCGTGATCAGACCGAACATTCGCCAGGATGACCAGACACGACTCGACTCGTCCGACGATGAACCTCCACAGAGCTTCATGATTGAAGCGACCTCTCCAAGACCTAGACAACCCAAGACGAAGCCGAAGCAGCAACGTAAACCTGCGCCACCTCCCGCCCCTGCCACACTACCCGTTCACATGTCGATACCTCCCCGACCGTCAGAGGTGGATGTTGAGGATACATCACAGGTAACTTCTCATGATTCGCGACCCATGCGAGGGCTGGACAATTACGAACGCGCCCTGTGGAACTGGGTGAACGTGTACAACCTGGACGCGTTCTTGCAGGAGGTGTACTACTACTATCAGGGGAAGGGAATATGGTGCATCGCACTCTCGCGTGGGCTGAACCTTCTGTACGTACTCCGTCGCGTCATAATTCTCTGGTGCTGACCCTTTGACTTAGTACAGTGGGGTTTGTGATTGGGTTCTCGACGTTTCTTCTTGGGTGTGTAGATTACTCTCGTATAAGACACGAGGGTATTACTCGACTCTCGGAGGTTGTCGTCGACCGTTGCGTGTCTAGGTTCGCACTGTCCGATTGCTTTTGAAAGCGAATACTCAGTCTGCCGCACAGATTTTCCGGCTTTACGTTTCTCTTCGTTATGCTATTTACTGCCTTCTATGTGTGGCGGATAGCTATGTTTATTCTGAACATATTTCACCTGATGGATATGTACCGGTTCTATACCTACCTTCTGCGAATACCGGACGTAAGTACACTCTAATTCTGCCTTTCGCACATCTTGATCTCCATATGTTGAACAGGAGGACATCCAAACTATCTCATGGCCCGAGGTCGTCCGTCGTATCACTGCTATAAGAGAAGAGAATCCCGTCACGGCGCTCTCGTCTAAAACGACAGCGACCACCGCGAAGTTGGATGCGCACGACATTGCGAACCGCATCATGCGGCAAGAGAATTACCTCATAGCGCTTTTCAACAAGGAGCTTCTCGATCTTCGTGTTCCCCTTCCACGGGTCTTGAGGCGTTTTATCACGCCCGAAGAAGGGAAGGGCAGAATCCTTACGCGTGCTCTGGAGTGGAATCTGAGGTTCTGCTTGATGGAATATCTCTTTGATCCGAGCGGCAAAGTGCGCAAGGTGTTCACGAAGTCAAAGAATCGCGCCGTGCTGATTGAGGGGTCCGTTCAAATGAGCATTACTCGCGCTGGTTCATGCCATGCTCACGTTACCTCACAGATTACGCCGGCGACTAGTTTTCATGGGCATCCTAAACGCAATCTTCATGCCGTTCATCGTACTGTATCTTGTGATGTATTCATTCTTCCGCTACTTCGAGGTACGTGCGCGTTGAATGAATGGCCGCCGTCATACTGACCTGCTATCCAGGAATATCACAAGAATCCATCTTCTATCGGGAGTCGTCGCTATACACCGTTTGCTGAGTGGAAATTTAGAGAGTTCAATGAGCTCCCACATTTCTTCAAAACACGCCTCGACGAGTCCTACCCCACCGCCAATGTGTACATAGCGCAATTCCCAAACGAGAAGATGACGATAGTCATGAGGTATGTTCTTGTTCGCCCTCCCCGACTGGGTTTCATGATGTTCAACCATCGTTCGCTACAGATTCGTTGCGTTTATCGCCGGTTCCTTCGCTGCTGTGCTCCTTCTCGCCTCCGTCCTGGACCCAGATTTGTTCCTCCACTTCGAGGTTACTCCCCATCGCACCGTGTTGTTCTATCTCGGTGTATTCGGCTCAGTACTCGCAGCTGCTCGAGGCATGATCCCAGAGGAACATCGAGTATTTGATACCGAGATGCTGATGACGGAGGTAATACACCACACGCACTACATGCCCGACCATTGGAAAGATCAGTTGCATTCGAAAAAGGTTAGCATGTCGTGAGCATTACATATGCGGTTCTGACCGATATCTCAGGTTCATACCGAATTCGGAGAGTTATTCGGCATGAAAGTCATGACATATGTTCACGAACTAATATCTGTCATCGTCACGCCGTTCATACTGTGGTTTTCTCTGCCTGATTGCGCACCTGCCATTATCGACTTCTTCCGTGAGTTCACAGTACACGTGGACGGCCTCGGCTACGTCTGCAGTTTCGCGGTCTTCGACTTCCAGAGGCACGGGAACGTCAAGGTTTGCCCAGATCTCTATCACGACGGATGTCATTTTGCTAATTAAGCCGCAGTTCGGAGCACCCACTCAAGTCAACGACGAGAGACTGATGTCTAACGAGGGAAAGATGGAGAAGAGCTTCCTCAACTTCAAGGTACGTACTTGGAGGTAAGATATATGCAGCGCGATTGCTGACTGCGTGTGATAGGCAGCCCATCCCACATGGAACCCCTCGGACCCGACAGGATCGTTGTATCTCACCCGCATGGCAGAGTATACATCCCACAATCCTGCGGTGTCCCCACGCAAGAATCGGACGCCTGGTCCAATGCTTGAATCAACCAACATGGGTAGCACAGTCCTAGGAGAGCTGCGGGCTCAAGAGTACGACCGAGCTCTCAAACAGAGTCAGAATTTGGCTTCTACCCGTCAACGTCGCGGTCTTGGGAACACAATGCAGACTGCGCCATCTGCATCGATGTATCTGTCGCAACCGGGCGGCGGCATATCCATGGCTCAAACGGCTATCTTGGGCGACTCTCAGAACTCCGTTGCTCCAACAGCTAAGGCCTCCGCCATGGCGAAGCAAGAGAACGATGAACTGGACGAACTGGACGAGTCAGATTATATTGATGGGACGAAGGCGAAGGCGGACATCAACCGATCGCAACAGGAGGAGGAGGAGGATCTTGAGGATGGTGGGGTCCTGGGATTGCTGGCACAGATATACGGAACGCGGGGGCAAGGACCAGCCAGAGTGATCTAAGGAGATCGGCGTGTTCAGCTTGTTGCATCTTGTACCAATATCACATTATCACGTTATCACGACGCTGCTTGCTCTACATCCTTCAACAGCAGTTGTAATCACTGTTGCCGCATGCTTATGACAAGAATACCATATATGCCTCCGAAGCCTGTACTGCAACGCTTAGACCACCTCCACTAAGCGTCAAACTGTCGGTTGTCGTGGTGCCATTATGAGTGCACGTAGTGCTGAAGGAACCTCCGCCGATCGTCGGAATGACCCCGCCATCAACGCGACTAGGAGCAGATGCAGATGTAAAGCGCTTCCCTTTAGCGGTCGTGGCGGTTAAGCCGGTCAAAGACACGGACGTCGAGGACCTTGTACCCGTGCCTGTGCAATCCAGTCCGCTTAACGATCGTCAGGGGGGGGGGGGGGCGGGAGCATCTGTCTTACCATCGAAATAGTTAGAATTATACACCAACAGGCGGACGGGCTTATTAGCAGAGTTGAAGATCGCATATACTCCAATCGCGCCTGTCGAACAGTCCAACGGTTCAACACCAGTAAAGGGGAAGCAACGGCCAACATACTTGTACCATCATCAAGCATTGAAATCTTCGTGCCATCCGTACCTAGAAATTCGGCGACGAATGCGGCCCCGTAGTAGGGAGCACCTGTACTGAAACGTCCCCACCAGCAATATTGCTGTATCCATGATGATATGAGTCGACTGGAAGCAGGCGATAAGACGACGCTTACACAATTGCCTATCGTTCCTTGATGGAAATACAACCGGTCAACACCGATCCACGCAGCTTGCAGTACATAGTCGACGATCCAAAGCGCAGCCCCAAAGGTTGGACTGATACCGCCGCCTATGACAACCGGATGAGCTGCGAGATGCTGCCAAGGAAAAGCGATGTACCTCCGCACGTAGCTAGTGAGGGGCAAATGTGTCAATTCCATCATCGGTATGGTGACAACGTGCGAATACCTGAGTTGGTCTCCCCTAGGAAGTACTACGTAGCATCAGATACACGGAATCGTCATCGCGAACCAAACGTACTTTCTTATTGTTAGTATGTGCCAAAGTCGCTTCGCTCTTGAATTGGCTTAAGTACGATACAATGCCGCTGAACATCGGTACGAGTCAAGCGAGCTGCATGTTTTGCCGGTAAATGGGGCGACTGCTTACGAATGACTCATGAGCGTCGGTAAACTCGTGGAAGCGCCGTTGCACGCGCTTTGCGGATAAGAGTGCCGCGAGAATGACTTCACAAAACTCGTTCCACCATCGCTTATGAGGTCTGGTATGAGGTCGCTAATCTTCCAGCTAAGGTACACGCCAGCTTGGAAGACATTTCCGAGCTGCATCGATCATCAGTTGTGACAATACAGCAACGCCAATTTGACGTACGGAGGATGACATCGCTTTGAACCAGCTCGTCTCCGAAGTTGCGTCTGTAGCTACTGTCTCGGTACCCCACACTAGCTCACGGTACGTCAGCAACTACCCGATTTCGTGCAGACACCACGCACGGTCAGGCTCATTGCCCAATTCGAAGGCATACAAGTTGCCCATAACACTCTTCGCCTGTTGTGCCGCCTGCAGGCTGTTTGCTTGGTTGTTCAACTGCCTATTCAACCCGATCGTTACGTCCCCCTTCATCCCGGCAGCTAGGGTGAAGAAGCTCGGGCCATAGGTGAGGGAGGTCGGCGCGTCCGCGGAGGAGGCAACAGTGTAGTTTACTGCCGAACTGAGAGACGGATTGTATGTTGCGCGGTCCTGGGTCGTACCACCGATGCGGACAGGAGGAGCGACGCCACGAAAGGTCTGGATGTTGGCAAGGCAGTTGATAGTTGCGGGAATTTCGGTATATGCTTGATTGCGGACATTCGGTGAGTGCATGAGGTACGATCGCGGTCGAAAAGACCGACCTGGAAACGTGAAGAATTCAAGAGATACACCGAGAAGTTCTGGATCCACGTTAGCTGCCTGGATAGATCGGAGCGATGAGCGACATTGTTATATATGCCGTAGTTCCATACGTTAGATGGCGTTGTGCTCGGGACCGCGATAGCGAGGGCCCTGGAAGCCAATGTGAGGGTGACCAGTGTAGGAATCGAATGGCGCATCGTGACCGAGCTGCCTTCAAGATGGTCGACGTATAAAGATGATCAGAGTGCGCATGCAACTGGATATCTTTATACCAGCTTTGCCCTTGGATGCAACATGTATACCGGCGTCTGACCGCGTCGATGTCGGGCCGTCGAATACGAGCAGGAGGGTCGACCATGTGACCGGAGAAGTTGAAAGGAAGCATCGCTGTATCAGTTGAATGGAGCACGGGCAAGAATATCGGTGCAGCCGGAGTCTGTCCGGGAGAAGCACATTTCTGTCCCGAATCTTGCAAGAGTAGGAAGACCCACGGGGAAGGTCATGTGAGCAAGGGATGTCGGTCCGGGAGTGAACGATACTGATTTCTGTGATGTAGCGGTGACGCAGCAAGCGAAGAGAATGCACCGGACACGGTGGCTTTGGGAGGCGGCTAGCATCCAGATGCAGGCATATCAAATGCGGAAGATACACGCAAGTTCGGAAAATACAGTCAATCTAGATCTATAGCCTAAATCAGCCATGCAGGCCGTTACAGTATTTTGGGCCTACACTTGAACATCACACAGCACATTCTTCTTCGCATCCGTCTCCGTTGCTACTTCTGATTGGCCTTAGCCAGGATTTCTTCCACGCGGGCCACTTTGCCTTCGTTACCAGTTCCGGGAAGTATTTCTCTGTCGACCCGGGTACCGATACGGATATCTGTCGCAATTCGAGGAGCACCCATGGCGTGAACTGCAGCATGACAGTCATGGATAGCCTTCGAGACTTCGGACCACGGTCCTTCTGTGATGATACACGCGTCTTGGTTTTTAGTTTTCTAGTCATGGGATAAACAGAACGCGCCTATGTTGGTGCCATATCCGCTTGATCGCAGGGTCATGTATGTGCGTCCCGTACAGAAATTGCCTACTCACTGCATCTATCAAGCTAATGTCAGCACCATTACCATCGACGTTGGACATTCTGCATTTCTACGTGCTTTGTACTTCAGCCCCGTTTTCTCGAGAACGCGTTGGCATTCTGCGACATGGATGGCGACCTGGCGCCGTACAAAGCGGTGATTAGGGGGTGCTTCCGCGGTCTCTTCGTAGCCAAATGTACCGAAGGTTCCCCCGTCCCTGTGAGACATGTCGACCGTTTAACGATCAGAAATGTCGATAATTTCAGTTTAGATACGCACCGATGGGTATCAGACAGAAATCTGGCGTTGCGCAGATCGTCAATCCGAGATCTTCCACGGAAAGAAATGTACTTTGCCTGCGACGGCGTATAGATCGATGGTTGACATTGTTGTCGAAGTCTGGAAGATCTGGAAGTTGATGTCGTTACAGATCAACCAAGTTGGTGGACGAAGTGGTGGAGCCAAGGATTTGGGCCCGTGGCATTCGCCGCGACGCAAGTTGTGTAATCCATCAGTTGCAACCTGAAGCTGGTATCGACATAGCTGGTTGTCTCTTTGGCTCTGCTGCACTCATAGGCCTATGGTAGTCCGTGCGCCAGACCATATGCATCTCCGTTCCAATCCACAGAGAGTCATACGCAAACGGCTTCATAGGGTATCATGCTATGTACGCTGGAAGACGACGAAGTCATAGCCGATGCTCGCTGTGCTACGTAGATGCAACATATTGGAATCGTACGAGACCATCGTAACACGTAAACGGAATGTCGACCTCCAATCGTGCAATGGCTGGCCTCAGATTCCGGGCAGGATAAAGCTCGAAATTTGGCATCCTCGGCCCCCCCTGGCGTGAAGCGCGTCGCCCTTTCTTCCCTCATCCTCCTTGTGTTATCTAAACCTGCACATTGTAGCTTTGTCTCGCGTAGCTTTGTCTCGCGACATCCTCTTACCATGCAAGCTGTCAGCAGGGAAGAGTATCGCACTATTCTCTCGTCGATGGACGTGGATATACCAGCCGATAGCAAGCTGGCCGAAAAGGCTCTGGAAAAGAGGCTCAGAGCCACGCTGAAGGCCGCACAGGATATGGAGCACACTGTGCCCGACGACCTGCCAGTGAACCCGGTAGCTCTCCCGGCATGGTCAGGAGGCGCTATTCAGAAGGCTTCACGCCGTGCCACCCTTGAGGAAGCAATAGGGGCTACTATAACCAAGGATGGTGTCTTGGACGTCTTCACAGAGCTCAGGTCCGTTTTCACAATGCCTTGCTGTTTGCATGGCGGATTCAGCGCAAGCTTTTTGACAGGCAGGTCGTAGCAGACTTCCAGCGCAATTGGGACAATAGGATGAAAAGTGTCGTTGTTCGCGGTCGGGAAGGGTCGGCGGCGATCAACCTACGAGTGAGCCTTTGCCGCCGTTCAATGTATCATATCAACCACTGAACGCTTGCGCCGCTGAAGATGGTCTCCGTTCATGCCCTGGACGACAGAACACCTCTCATAACCGTCCTCTACGATGTCTTTGACGACCGACAACCGGCGAAAGCGCTTGCATGGTTGGATGCGCAAGACCGATCAGGCGGCATCCAACCAATCTTGTGCGCACCATTGACGCAGAAGCTACTGCTGAAGATGTTGGAGACAAACTCGAAAGTTCTCGGAGCCGATTATAAACCCAAGAAGCATGAGAGCGAGAGGCTTTTCAAACGGAGCTGCTTGCTGCCCATCGGGCCTGTTGGCTCTGAAGATGTGGGCTCGCTGAACTCGCAGAACAAGGCGGGTTGCCTCATGTGTGGCAAGCTTAAGACGCGCGTGTGCGGCAAATGCCAAAGCGCCAACTATTGCAGCGACGGTAGGACTCCAAGACGGCTGTCTCAAGTTGACGCATGCTCACTAGGTCGCGTATAGAATGCCAGACGGCCCACTGGCCGGAACACCGACGCTTTTGCACTTCGGTTGCCGGTGGAACATGGCGTACGTATACGTTCGGGCCGACGCTGCAAGGGATGGAAGGGATGGTCAGCACGCTCCTCAACAAACGCACGCCGATGCATCGGTTCCCTGAACACTACCAGCACAAAGCGAACGACGTCGCACCTCCGGATGTTCACCAGGGCAGACCGTTTCTAGTCAAGCTTCAAGCTGGTGCCGCGGTACTTGTTTACGATCAGCAGCGGAGCTTCCAGGGATATATTACAAGGGCCACCCAACCGACTATCTACGACGAGATGATGGAAGAGATGAAAACAGGGTACCTAGGCGCGAAAATATATCGCTGGGCTCAACGGACCGGAGATAACGAATTGACGATCTGCCTTGATCGCGCCCCTCCTCAGGATCCCAAATGGTAGAGACGTGTCTTAGCACCTCAGCGGAGCGCACTTCGGGCTCGAACGTCCATTCCTCAGGCAACGATAGAGATAGACTTGAGGCTTTCTCAATGTACTGTAGCTCATCAGCGCAACTCGGCGCGATCACCTTTATGCATCTCCGTGGCAAAGATCCCACACACCTTACGTTGCGGAACCTAGAGACGCATAACGATATATTCGTGAAATGCCTTGGACGTTTCTGTCGTCGTAAGCCCCCCGAAGTGGCCATATTTACTATACATATACACGCCACCAAAAAGCAGAAGCGACGACCTGTGTTATGAATACATTGCCAGTAAAGCCCGTGCGAGCGGATGCTGAATATGCGAGAAGGATCCGCGTGAGTTAATAATAGCGATGCAGTGGAAGATGGGTGAGAAGAACGTAAGGGATGAATGCGGCGTGTAAAGTACAGTTCATAAAAAATTACGCCTTTTTGGTGGTCGCAGCGGCGGCGAGGCTCGGGTGCAGCAGCTGCTCATGCAGAGCCTTGCCGGCGGGCACCATGGGGAACACGTGCTCGCCGGGCTCGACGATGCACTCCATCACGACCGGCTTGGAGTTGTCGTATTCAAGGAACTCTTTCATTTTCTCCGGTAGCTCCGCGGCGGTGTGACACCGTATGGCGTGCACGCCCATCGCGTTCGCGAGCTTCACGAAGTCAGGGTTGGTCATGCGCGTATGCGAGTAGCGCTTCTCGTAGAAGAGATCTGCACGAAAATGAGCAACTGGGGGATCAAGTGGAACCAAGCCCGCGTACCTTGCCATTGCAGGACCATGCCCTGAAACTCGTTGTTGAGGATCAGCACCTTCACACCGATGCTGTACTGAGACGCCGTAGCGAGCTCCATCGCGGTCATGCTGAACGAGGCATCGCCATCAATGTCAACAACGATTTTTTCCGGCGCGGCAACCTTGGCGCCGATAGCCGCCGGGAGGCCAAAGCCCATGGTGCCCAAACCGCCCGAGGTGACCATAGACCGAGGGTGTGTCCACCTGTAATGCTGTGCGGCCCACATCTGGTGCTGGCCGACACCAGTGGTGACAACCACGTCACCCTTGCAATCCCGCGTCTGTGCGTCAAGCTCCTCTACGACCTCCTGCGGCTTCATCGGCCGACCCTCTGCGCTCTTGATGTAGGTGAAAGGGTACTTTTCCTTCCACTGACGGATGTCGTCGAACCACTCCTCGCGCGGCGCGTGGCGAATGTACGGCACAAGGCCGGCAAGGTTTGCTACGACGTCGCCGAGGACGGGGATGGTTGCGTCGACAACCTTATTCACGTTCTTCGGTTGGATCTCGAAGTGGATGATGCCGCCGCGGCCTTGAATTGCAGCCGCGCGCGCAGTGGGCGCAAACGTGTCGACCTTACCCGTTACGCGGTCGTCAAACCGCGCGCCTAGGGCAATGATCACGTCCGCTTCTTGCATCGCAAGGTTTGCGTACGCCGAGCCGTGCATCCCGAGCATATGCAGTGACTTGGGGTCCTGCTCGTCGTATGCACCGAGCCCCTGAAGGGTCGTCGTGACGGGGATATTGCCGTCCTGCGACAGCTTGCGGAGCAGCTCCGGTCCCTCCGGAGACGAAAGGACGCCATTGCCGGCGTAGATGATAGGCCGGCGGGATTGGTTGATGAGGTCCGCGGCGCGCTGTAGCAGAGCGATGTCGCAAGTCTCCTCCACTTGCTGCAAGGGGTTCGACGGGAGGCCCAGCGGCGATCCGGGTGTAGTGGCCTTGTATGGCAGAGGGTTGCGGAGAATGCTGGCCGTGATATCCTTGGGAAGGTCAACGAGAACGGGACCCGGACGGCCGGTGGTGGCGATCTTGAACGCCTCATTGATGCGCCTCGGTAGCTCGGCGATGTCTGTCACCATGATATTCCACTTCGTGCAGCTGCGCGAGATGCCGACGATGTCTGCTTCTTGAAAGGCGTCAGAACCGATGGCAGACGTCGCTACCTGACCAGTGAAGACAACCAGAGGGATGCCGTCGCTCAACGCATCCTGCATGGGTGTCACGACGTTCGTAGCTCCGGGGCCAGAGGTAACGAGAACGACCCCGGGCTTGCCGGACACGCGGGCATAACCCTCCGCCATGTGACCTGCGCCCTGCTCATGTCTTGGAAGGACGAAGTCGAAGTGCGGGGAGTTGTAGATGGCGTCGAAGACCGGGAGAATGGCGCCTCCTGGGTAACCGAAGATGTGCTTTACACCGTGTCGAAGCATCATCTCGTGGAAGATCTGGCCTCCAGACATGCCGATGAAGGAGTGGTCGAGGGCTGCCTTAGGCGCCTGCGTTGGCGCGGTGGGCCCCGGTACTTGTGTTCTCGGAGGCAGCTGCTGAAAGTTCGGCGCAGGGGCAGGTCGGTGACTGGCATGGATATCAGAGGTAAGGATGGTGATGAATACGTCTATCGCTCACATAGATGGTTCAACAGAGGCATTCTTAGACGATGTTCTGCTGATGTTCCGTGCGTGCTCCTTTACTCTGGAGCGAGCCTCTAGGAAGGAGCTACTCGCGGCCGCGACGTTGGAGCGGGAGCGCGCGAGGGAGGGAGCTTTTGTGGCGCTCGACGCGCGCATTTTGGGTGCAATGAGCGACATCGTCGTGGTTAACGACGAGCAGAGGCAGAGACGGGGAAAGAGGAACGGAGGAATGAGCCTGGACGAGGGCGCTGCAACTAAAAGCGCTGGGTAAAATGACTCGTGGGGACGCCGAACAAGTCCGACGACGGACGGCTCTTGGTGAGTCATGTGAAGGCCCCACCCCCGCGGCTGGGCCGACAAGCTTCAAGTGGTACGCAGCAGAACCCGTCGGTGCCGCAAGTTCGGACGACAATGAATACGATGTTCGTGAGATGTGGCATCCATGTACATAGCAACTCTGCGGGCGACAACAGCTCGAACCACCTCGTCAGCACTACCACGGCGGGAATTCACTCGGCCCTCGGTTCAGGCAGACCATGAGCTCCTTGTCTGCCGCGCGCTTCGCCCACCGATACACTTTAATCCCGTTCCAACCAGTTTTCATCTGTTCCATCAGTTCCCCGTACTCCATCTCCTGGCCCCCGCGAGGGATGAAACCTTGGAAGCTCCTCTGTTGATCGTACACGAGCATGCATTGGATCGGGTTGCCCTTCTGAATCTTGGCGATGAACGGCCGGTCGCCATGAATGTTTGGTCCAGGTGAGTCTCCCACCTCTGCGGTCGAGCTCGGGTCCGTGTCCCCAGGCGAGCTGAAGCGATTGAGTGTGACGACGCGCATCCCAGGTTTCGCGTCAGCCGGAGCAGGGGCCATAATGAACCTGCGCCATTCGCCGCCTTCGATAGAGCGGCAAACGGGCTTGTGTTCCCGCCAGTGAGATTTTTGGCATTCTGAAGCCCAAGAATAACACGTCAGCCGGCTGAGATACACGGAGAACTCGGGAGATGTACCGGGGCCGCAGTACTTGGCGCTGCGACATCTACTACATTCCTTGAGCGTCTGTTTCCCGCACACGATACAGCCTTTCAGCTCGTCCGCGTTCAAGCGTGCTACGTCCGCAAAATCGAGAGGTCCGATGGGCAACACGCATGAGACAGAGAAATTGTCTTCGCCTGAGAGTCTGGACGGCTTAAAGTCGGGAGAAATGAGCTTAGAGTTGCGTTGGAGGAGTAATTTGACGAGTTTCTGTTCCGCCGGCGTGCAGAATGTATTCACTATCTCGCATTGTACGTGCCTTTTCTCGAGCCACTGGAAACCTTCCTGAGCGTTCGAAAGAGTGATGATTCGGTAAAGGACAACAATAATCGGTGTCTTCTCGCTCAAAACATGCGTAGAAACCACCTGCCGGTCTGTGTCAGCATTTATCCAAGGAGACTTGGACACTATCGCAATAGAATTGACGCTCACTCGAAGGTTGATGGCGGCTTCCTGCTCCTTCTCGTCCCTCGGTTGGATAACAAAACATGTTCGTCCGTCGTCACACCCCTTTCCAACGGCCATCACCGTCTGCCTAATCACGGAGGCTCAGCGGCGCAACATGTTGCATTAGACATGGTGCTTGCCTGAGATCCATGAAGACGTCCTTGTATAATTCCACGTCCCTGCTTCCGCGCCGTGCATTCTGAAACGCCTCGTGGAGATTGCCTATGTTAACCGCATCAATCAGGTCGCGACCTTGCCAGGGACCAAGCCCGGACGGATCCAAAGGCGTGCCATCCTTAAGCAGTCTCGGAACTCTTTGAGCAGCCTCTAGTGACAGCCCGAGCAGATGTTCCAACGACTTCATCGGCAACTTCGTATTCGCCTTGACGTTGACGTTCATGCAGTTCAGAGCGTCCACGAGCTCCTCTCGTTTGAATGGCTCCATTGCGTCGACGTTCAGGTCCAGCTGTTTGAGTAGATTGATCAGTTCTGGTGAGACAGTGGCGCTGGACATGGCAGATTGTCTTGAATCGTCAACTAGCCCGGCTGAACGCGGGAGTCTGAAGGCAAAGCTGACACTACATGCGGCCGGCGTCCGATGAACACGCGTGCGTTAAGGACGCGACGCGTTGACGCAGGTTGACGCTCGCTTTGCGAGTCGCGTCTCGGTCGCTCGCTTTGGCGAAATCTCTGATCCTCTGCCCACTTGTAAGAACATAGAAGCGGCACGGATTGACCATCGTCCGAACACGACTGTCAAGTCCAAATGCACAATAATATGGTCTTTGCACAAACGCGACATCGTGTTCACCGTGTATGCCGCCTTTTCCATTTTAGCTATGACAGGCAGCTGACATGGACCGTGATTCTTTATACATATACGCAGTCGCGTCGCAAACATGTATACGCTCAGGGGCCTGCTGGCACGATGAAGAGATGAACGCCCACACGCGAGGATCGAACCACAGCCATTTCCTGTCTGAATGAATCCGAGCGCACAGATGGCCCGTAATATTCTAAGGGCATCAATAAGCTGTAGTGGCTCGAGCCAGCATAGATTGAAAGCACCCGGATCGATGTTTAATGACAACAGGTGCGCATATGCACACCGCGGTCGGTATAGTGCTCACCCGTTCGCTTAGATCCTCCCAAGGCCAGTACGTGCAGGACTGGACTTGATAACCCCTCGTCCGACGCCGACAAGTTCATCGCGGTCGGCCACAGCACCTGGAGTTCGCAACTTCAAGATGAGCGTAGATCCTATTCGAGTTGTTTCCCCGTGCGTATATCTGCGTCATGCCCTGGCCTTCTGCTGACATACTCGCTCAGATCCGCGGGTTAGGTGGACCCACGCAAGTTCTCCACTGCGCGCAAGTTCAGAAACATGTTGGAGAAGACTGCCAAAGATGTGCCTTTGGGATCGTATGCTGCTCGTGCAGTTGCCGAGAGCACCTACGAGTCGGTTATTGGCTTAAACGACCACCCAGCCCTACTATGCTCCCTCTCAGCTAGGGCCGGGCTCGAGGTCTTGTCTGCCGGTGATGTCTCAGGCCATCGGCGCTTACCTCACTACTCGCTAGCCCCCGATGCTTGCCTCCCAGCCATCACCATCTGCATCGAAGGGAGTCTGAAAACAAACAAGGCGAGGCATCCCCGCCGCGACTCTTCTGCACGGGGAAGATCACGACAGTACCAGAGGTGACTCTCACCGTACCTTGCACCAGTATCAAAGCAACTTACCGTGCAAGCACCAAGGTATCCCTCATGCACATGCTTCCAACCGCTGGTGATCCAGCCAGCCACCTCCGCCTCATAGAAGTCAATAGTTATTGGCTATTGCTTGATGGATGAGATCTCGTGGAGTAATTGTAAGGAATGTAAATGAGAGCTGTGAGTCATTCAATATTCTCATTCCCATTGTTGATGAAAATTGGTTGATAATGTGGACCGTGCCGCTCTAACATGTATACAGGTCTATGGAACAGCAGCGTGATTGGACGCAGCTCAAGTATTCGGGCCAGGGGAAAATGTTACCAGGGCCCTCCCATCAGTAATTATAAAGTTGCACTCACACGACTCCATGATATTGATGTAATTTGCAGTATATTGATGCACACTTGCTCCACATGTTGACCACTGTGCAGAACATGCCACATACACATTCCCACTCCAGTGATGTATTTGTATGTGCCTTCATCAGCATTCTTATCTCTATTCTGAAGCTTGTACCCAGTTCTGTAGCAGCATTTTACCAACACATTTCCCCAGTGCTAAACCCAGTGGAATTGGGACAGCATTGCCAATTTGCCGAACATACTACAAGAGTGATCGGTGAGACTCTTTTTCAGCAGTAGCCCTGTATCATTTACTCACATGATCAACATCCTTCAGGCTGTTTTCAGGTGTAGGCATGAATATATATCTGTCTGGATACCCCTGTGCCCTTGCAGCTTCTCTCACAGTAATGACACGTCGTTGCTAGAGATCACCACTGCCTCAGATCATACTTTCCTAACAGTGTGAAGTACTCACATTGTAATGCAATAGCCGAGCTTTTTGGGTGCCTGGGTCCAGTGAAGTGACAACAGTGAGAAATTGCCCATGTTCCTCAAGCCGGCGGTAATATCCCTCTTCTCCTGAAATTCAATTAGCATCACCATGTCCTGAACTTGTCTATGAGATCAACAGACCTGTTTTCTTTCCCATTAGGAACCGAGGGAACCGTAACTTATCTGGTACATCTGTAGAAGCATTGAGCTAAGACATTGATGCATGGTTATTATGGCACAAACCTGCTATACTAGCACCATGCTTCATTGGTACATTGACAACACTGGCACTATTGAATGATTCTGTAACCATTGTTTAACATGCTTACTCACCGTTCAACAACAATCTGTCCCCAAGTTGGTGTATACTGATAGGTAACTTTGTCATCTGAGTTCTGCTTTCTTATCCATTTCTGATATAGTGACTGTGGTGGACTTCTGTACAGGGTTGGCTTAGTAAAGCCTGGCCATGTCTTAGCATATTTAGAAATAGCTTCAAAGCATGGTGTGTGGTTTTTGTCCTGTGTTCCAAGCATGTCATGATGAATCCAGTGGAAAACAGGCTATTTCCAGATGAGCTTATTATATGTTTAGGATCAAACCATCCTCACCAGGTCAGAAATAGCATCTTCAACCGTGACAGCCTCAAAAGGCATAGAACGACTAGGTGAGACTGTCCCATCAAGTTCATATGTAAGCCGAGTGGGATGAGATAGTGGAATCTCGTAGGGTGTGGCAGATGCCCAGCCACGTGCTGTAAAATGTGTTGGCAATGGAAATGCTGGGCCAGGTAGATCACGTCTAGATGCAAAAAACACAGAGCGGCGTCGCTCCTGGGGTGTCCCATACATGGCTGCTTGTAGAATCCTGAAGCCAACCTGATAACTTTATTTGTATTCAGTATACTGTAGAGCTTGGTTTGACAAGATATTTCACCCAAGAGCAATATAAGCCCTCATCACAAATTTGGGCATGGCCCAGGAAATTGGACTTTCCCCAACATGGTTTCCAAATTGAGTTCCATCGACCTTGTGGGATATAAAGCCAACAACATTCTCAAGAATTGAGAACCTAGGCTGGTAAAACTCTATAAAAGAGAGCATAACAGCTGGCAGCATGTTCCTATTAGTGAAATAAATATCACAACTTATACTTGCACATATACTACTACTCACCTTGGATCATTGAGTCTCTAAAAATGAACTTGTTGAATATATGAATATGATAACAAATTTTAGGGAGATTACCTTGGATCTGTTTAATCCAGAGAATGATTGACATGGTGGACCTAATAGTTCATCAATCAGACTTCAGATTTCAAGTAAGTAGGATCACATACCCCCAACAATCATATCAACATCAGCTGGTGAGGGCATGCCTCCTTTACTCTGAATCGCACACTGAAGTGCACTGGTGCAATCTTGCTTCAACACCTGGGCTCCAGGATGATTAGCTCTGAAACAATGAGTTAAGTTTTTTTATCCCAGTAGGTAAGTGAGACTCACTGAAATGTGTCAAGAGCCAGATTATTCATGTCTATAGCCCATTTTGATTCAATGAAGCCAGATTGCTCAAGGCCTACAGAGAGACCTCCAGCACCTACTCTAAACTTCAATATCACATTCAGGTAGCCACATAGTAGTACATACCACTGAACAAATCCATGCATTTCAGACACCCTTGATGATCTAAATATCGAGGAATCTCTCCCAGACGCTCACAATGAACTTGAAGACATTTGTCACAGTGCCAAAACTCATCCTGGGTCAGGACATAGTAGTGATCATCACCAAAAATCCAGTCTTCGTCTACAGCCAACTCTGCTTTCAATGCAAGGGCATAGCATTTTCCTTCTATTCTCTGAGGATTCATCACCTGAATATTGTCTGTGTGAAACAGTAGTTTCTGGCCACCACATTATTCTATCAGCAATATTCACATAGCAGCTGATGTGGTACAAAACAAACCTCATGTACCCACTTGAGTTCATGTGGGATATTATCTTTTTGTTTGTTGCCATAGTCAAATATTGAAACAGATACGGAAGGTGAGGAGTTGATTGAGAGGATTTGCCCAACCAGATATCGACCGGATTGAATGGTGGGGGCTATATAGACCAAGTCACCCAGATGGTAGCCTGTGTTGCCAAAGCTAAAGCCTTTTGCAGGTTGCTCCATGTCATATAGAGTGAAACGTGCATGAGCTTCCTGTATAGAAAGGAGGCAACAAGAAACACATGGGTGGGTGACATAGTCAGGGTGGTTGATAGCAGATGAATAGTCTGATTCTGGGAGTTCAGTGAATGAGCAGGCTTCTTTGTCCCATATCAGCCTTGAATCAATGTTAGTAGAAGTCTGGAATATTATACATCCAATAAAACCATACCCATAGGAGTAGAAACTGTTGTCAGACTTGAAAGCAACATCATCGGGTTCATGCTGACCACCGTGAAGTGTAAGGACATGACATCTTTGATAGATGCATGACACATCATGAGAGTCGCAGCTTGTCATCTCAAACAAGCCTCTTTCTGATGCAACTTCTCCAAGGATAGTCTCAGAGCCATGAATTAGCCATTGAGCATGGAACCGTTTCTGATGAACTATGAGCATCCACTAATGCATAAATACCTATCCCTGACCTTGTAGCCTTCTTGAAAAAAGTAGCATATCCTCGCAAACCTGAAACTTTATTTAGTATACATGTAGGGAACATAATATGTGCCTTCACCATTTTGTTCGTGCAATGTTATTAATACTAGGAGGAGCAGGATATCTTCTACCTTCATCTTGGCCTTTCTCAACAAGAACAACATCACCAATCTTAATATACAGTGATTAGTCCTTAAAATAAGAATAATACATAATTTACTCACTGAATACTGAATACCATCTATGAATGTGGTTGAGTACACCCCATGAGAAGGTGTTCCACCCCAAACTATGCTCTGGGGATCTTTCAAGTGCACCATGTCTTCAGAGACATGTGGCACCTTAATAGGGGGAGTATGTGATGGGAAGGAAATGACTTCATATGATGAAGGATAGATGACAGAAGCCACACGGCCTACTGTTGGAGTCACAGCAATATGGAAATTGTCATGTGAACCATCTGAACCTGGTAGATTTGCATCTGACAAAAGATATCCCATTGACTTGGGAATGTCTGAGATGATTGGCCCCATATCCCCTGTTATCTCTTGCACAAGAGGAACACAACGAAGTACCTGGACCTTGTCACAGAGCTCATCTGTGGCTTCAAGATGCTCAAGGAGATCCAGAATCTGACTCAGCTACAGATATTATCATTAGGTTTGATCCAGATAGACAAGGTCAATGACATACCACAGTAACGGATCTGAAATCATCACTATCTGGAAGCCTGTGAAGAGCAGTATTTGCATCTCTGACTATGTGCCAAAAATCCAGAGCAACATGTTTCACCCCAAGTGATGTCTGGGGCAATAACTCCTTGAAATGAGGGCATAAGGAGCTCAATGTCTCCTCAGGCTGCTGACTAGGGGTCTGTGATACAGCATGCAGGAAGTCCTGCATGGTAATCCTGGTGTTAACACAAGCAGCCAGGAATATAAGATGGCTGCAGTGATGTGCTGTCAGAAAGGGGAGATAAAAAGGATGATAGGGCTCCAGAGGCACATCCAGAATGTACCATGCGTATTTCGTCTCGATATATACGTGTCTAATATCATTATCAGCATTGTCATTGAATCACCGAAGCGGATTTCATACTTGTCCATGTGCCCTCTTGCAGAGCCATCCCAGTCTTCAAGGGGCACATCAAGGTAGTTGACACTGAGAATAGGGGACAGGCTGACACGTGTATCGGGCACAGTCAAATCATCTTCTGCATCGACATCCAAGTTATCTGGCAGTATCCAGGCTGCAACAAGACCGGAAGCGACAGCAGTCCCGCCTCCCGACCCAGAGCGGAGGTATTGATCCAGTTCTATGAAGTCAATGTATTTGCGGGTTACCCGATCAAATACGGCGAATTCGGATAGGGTGCGGACCGGCTTCTTGCTAGACGTACGAGGAGCCTGTGACTCTCCGAATACTGAGAGGGCTGCATCCTCCTGCTCTCCATCCTCGAGCTCGTGATGCGCGACATGTGCTGTAGTCGAAGCCTGCAAGAGCAATAAACAAGAGACGCAGAAGTGTCTTGATAATGAATAAAGTTTACCCCGTTATCACTGGGCACGCGATCTGGACTTTGAGTGCATGTCTCCGGGGTGGATGTGACGCTGAGGCCCAGCGCATCTAATCTTTGCAATGTATGACCATAAGCCTGGAGGTTAAGGTTTATCGATATGAATAACACCAAAGCCCCGGGAAAGTTTGACGACACCTCTTCTGAAGCTTCAGGAGTTGAAGGCTTGTACAGCTGCTTTCCCAATGGCCGACGGGTAAGCAGAACTTCCATCTGCCGCCGCTTCAGCCTCTTGCCCGATGGCGACTGACTTCGGTTTGCCGTGTCCGATGGAGCCTGAGTAAGGGCAGCGTCTTCTGAGCCCTTCTTGCGCTTCTCTCCTCGGCGCGATTCAGAGGGCATGTTACGTTCTAGGAAGAAAATAGGATTAAGGTGGTAGCTCGTAGGGATTGGGCCCCGAACCTACGATACGGACAGCGCTATTCGCAGCCGCGCAAAATTAACGCGACTGGTGACACCCGAGTCCGATCAAGAGCACGAACCTAAGGTGTTTGGAACACGGCGCAGGAATAGAGGGATTTGAGTGTGCGGCGATGGCTGGCGTTGGATAGGCACGAGCGTCGACGAGGTGTAAACGTTCAGCAGGATATAGGATTTGGATGAGTGGTGGGCCGGGCTGGAGATCAAGGCGAATTGGAACGTAGTAGATGCGGGCAAGCGAGTGTTCGATCTAGGTTCGTCTCAGTTTTCGGGTTGAGACGACCGGTGGTAGGCTCGGAAAGACAAAGGCGCGATCACCGCTCCCACTTCCTCGCTCTCGCGCGTAGCGGCGCAGGATCACTTAGACCCGGCCTTCCTGGACTTTGCACTCATCCCCGTTGCTGCTTTTATTTGCTCGGCCTCGTGTGTGCGTGCCGGCTGGCTCCAACAACTTGTGCCATACCACGGGCACTGTCTGAAAGCTACCAGACTGACATTCATCCGTGACCACTGATGGCAGCAAACTCTGCGACAGCTCCCGCAGCGGTACATCTACCAATTAACCACGGAACGACATACTGAATGCCCTCTACAGTGGCGCCAATTCTCTTTCTTCGACGTCGCTCCGGTCAAGGACGTGCATGACCTCGCCAACGCCCCGGAGCTTTTCAAGGTATCTCTATTCCTCGGTGCATGTATGCATCGTCTAAATCTAGCCACAGGCTGCACACGAGATCTCCTCGATAACATATTGGAATTCATATCTTCTTCTCGCGGATATTCACGGGAGCGTACATATCCTCAATGACGACTTCGAGTCCACCCAAAGTTGGGTAGCCCATATTGGTGGACGAATAACGCACATGGTTGGACGGAGACAGATTCTTGTCACTCTCGGAGTCAGTGCATTGGCGCATGCTCTGATTCTATGCCTCAACTCAAAATAGATACAATACAGGAGGAGACTGGGGTGAAGTATCCCATATTGAAGATTTGGGACCTCACCAGTTTCGACAAGAAATCTGGCTCCACGTCCCCGCCCACTCTGCTGCGATCCGTCAATGTACAACCAAGTACAAAGCGGCCACATCCAGTGCGTCTCATCCCCCTCGTCAGATATATGCCTGACCGCACGCTATAAGGTGACTACAGTTGCACTCTCGGCCACCTTGTCCTACCTCGCCATCGGGATGGGTGACGGCACTGTCATCGTGTATCGACACCTTGATCAGTCGCTCTTCTCTGGCTCGTCGTCACTTACATCTCTACCTAAACCCCGCGTTATTCACGAATCTCCGACGGAGCCCATCACCGGACTTGGCTTCCGAGAGCCCACGGAGGACAATCTGAATGTGCATCTCTTGATCGTAACGACGAATAGGGTCTTGAGCTATCAAGCGAGCGGGCGGGGGAGCGGCGGCGCGGCTGCGGTTGTGGACGAGATAGGCGCCGGTCTAGGATGCTCGACCATGGACTGGCACGCTAAGGATATGGTGGTGGCGCGGGACGAGGCGATCTATCTTTTTGGAACAGAAGGCCGAGGCCAATGTTATGCTTACGAAGGTAGGAAATCCGATACACCGTCACTCTGTATTTGCTCACTCTCTTTAGGCCAAAAAATGTCCATACACACCCACTTGAACTATCTGGTCATCGTATCACCACCCTTCGCACCTTCAGCATCATCTGCCTCTGCGACCGTACGGAACTTCGTCGCCAGAAGCGGGGTCACATCAGGCGCGAACGCGGATGTCACAAAGGTGACGGTCTTTGAACTCGAGAACGGTATCATCGGCTATTCAGGTACATTCCCCGGTGGCGTGCGAGAGATCTTTTCCGCCTGGGACGAAATCTACATCCTTCCCAACGACGGAAAGGTGAGTGACCGAGGCTGGGCATGTGTCCGTAAAGGAGCTAACTGGCGGCCATTCAGTTGCTGTGTCTCGAAGAGAAGCCCATGTCGGAGAAGCTGGATATGCTGTACCGCAAAGGACAGTATACGCTCGCGCTCCAGCTGGCCAAGACTCAGAAACTGGACGACACGGGCGTAGCGGATATTCACCGGCGGTACGGGGATTCGTTATACGCAAGAGGAGAATACGACAGCGCGATGCAACAGTACATTCATACTCTGGGATATTTACAACCGAGCTATGTCATCCGCAAGGTGTGTGATCTTCTGACACGGCATGAAGTCATCGAACTAAAACGTTGGAAAAAGTTCCTCGATGCTCAACGGATACATAATCTTGTCACTTATCTACAAGAGCTCCATAGCCTCGGTCTTGCCAACGCCGACCATACCACTCTACTCCTGAACACATACACCAAGCTCAAGGATGTCTTGCGGCTAGACAACTTTATCAAGACGGAGTCCAGACGCGCAGACGGCAAAGGTGATAAGGATGAGCTACCGTTCGACCTGGAGACGGCAATTCGCGTTTGTCGCCAAGCGGGATACTTCGAGCACGCGAGTTACCTCGCGAAGAAGTACGACCGTCACGAAGATTATCTTCGGATTCAGATTGAAGACGCTGGCAACTACAAAGATGCACTGGCGTATCTGCGTAAACTGGGAACTGAGGCGGTACGTGCGTGAAGTGTGGATCATTTCGCGAATTGACACAGAATGTTGCACCAGGCAGAACACAACCTTGCGAGATACGGCAGAGCATTGCTGGATAACCTACCTGACGAAACCACCCAACTCCTCATTGACATATGCACGACCTCAGGGCTTCTACCGTCTGAGTCTGATGAGCAGGACCAGGTCGTGTCTCCGGGAAAACAAAACTCTGCGGCATCGTACCTGTCGTTCATGGCGCTGCCTATGGGCAACATGGGCAACTTGATATCGTCGGAGTTGCCCACTCCCACCTCCACGCATTCCACGGCTTCGGTCGCCAGCGGTGTAGCCACCATCCGCCCCGGGGCGGGCGATCTCACTCCGCGCAGAGCGGAATCTGGGACCGCTGTCGCGGCCACGGACGTGGGTGTCAGCACGCCTGGGACCGCGACGCCGACAATTGCAACTGGATCCGCGCATGCAAGGATGGTCACGGTCGATGTGCCGCTGCGAAAGCGTCCTTCTCCGCGGGTTTACTTTGCGCACTTCGTGGATCATCTGAACCGTTTCGTGGTGTTCCTCGAGACAGTGGCGCTTAAGCGATGGGGTCAGAGCGTCGACGGCGGTGTGAGCGGCGTGAGTCCCGACAAGGGCGAGGACGAAGGGAACGGCAAACAAGATCAGGTCGCGGTGTGGAACACGCTCCTGGAGCTATACCTCACTCTTCCTGTTGAAGGCTCCACTTCCGACGCGGAGAAGCCTATGCGAGACAAAGCCTTGCGCTTGCTCGAGCGCGCCGACCTGCCATACGATCCCACACATGCGCTGATCCTGTGCTCTAGCCGTGCCTATACCCCCGGGCTCGTTCTCCTGTGGGAAAGACTCGGAATGCATGAGGATGTGCTCCGATTCTGGATAGACAAGCACGGGGCCGGCGACGCGTCCGCCTCGCATCAAGTCGTCGCAACACTGAACAAGTATGGACCGAGCAAAAAGTCCTTGTACGTGCTCGTCCTGAGGTTTTTGACGAGTACATCGGAGCTGTTACAAAAGCACGAGGGTGATGTTCGGAGGGTGCTCGAGGAGGTCGAGAGGGAAGGAGTGCTGAGCCCTGTGGGGGTCGTACAGGTATTGAGTAGGAATGGGGTCGCAAGCGTGGGTCTTGTGAAGGAGTGGTTGATGAAGAGAATTGGGGAGGCGAGGGAAGAGATCGAGACGGTGAGTGCTGGTGAGTGCACCCTTGACACGGGCATTGACGGGGTGTCCAGGATAAGCAGCTCACGAACTCGTACCGGCTTGAAACCGCCAGCAAGCTCAAGCAAGTCGAAGAGCTCGTGGATCCGGATCACCCGCGTGTCTTCCACGTTACGCGATGCTCAACATGCAATGCGCCGCTGGATCTGCCCGCCGTGCATTTCATGTGCAATCACTCTTATCACCAGAGGCAAGTCTTCATATCGTGTTTGTGTTTAAGATCGCAACTGATCCCAACTAATGTAGGTGTTTGCAAGACCACGAAACCGAATGTCCGCAATGCGCTCGTGCGCATGGTACCATTCGTGAAATACGACGGAACAACGAGCGGCTGGCTGATCGGCACGACTTGTTTGTAGCCGACGTCCAGGAACATGGGTTTGGCGCCGTTGCGGCGGGCTTCGGAAGGGGCGTATTGAACATGCCTCGGTTCACGGAGGATGGAAAAGTCTAGGACGATGGCCCATGGCTATTGCTTACGGTAGTTACTGTGAGGATCGCTATGATACATGGATATACCAGTCTTGAGCTCTTGATCCGTAGGAGTCGCAACCAGTCGTCAGACCATGCACTGCTGAATGTGCATTGGTGTTTGTGAGACGTCCAACAGCCAGCGGCGGAGCACTTCGCGGTAGTCATGTATCCTTCCTCTGAGGCGGTTCGGATGGAGGTACACCCCATTCTGGTAGACCCTTCGGGCGCTGTATTCTCTTCGGTTCCCAATCCTCGTCGCCAGACGAAGAGAGTTTCTGCATATGGTAAGTTCGATGGAGACCATACGACCCGGTAGAAACGCACAAAGTATTCCTCCCGGATGTCGAACTTCTTGCGGTTAGCCTTGAGGCCCAGTGCCTGCTCTTTCGTAACCTGTGAGATGTGCGTGAATGAGGAAGAGCGGTGAGCAAGCAGCAAATAGCTTGCCTGGGTCACCTTCTGATCCTGCAAGTCATACCGCGTCTGCGTGAACTGTGCCAGGCCGAAGGACGCAGCGACCATCATGACGATGAACGGTACACCAAACAAGGATGGGTGTTTGCGTAGCAGCGTGCTCGTACGAGACGGTTTGACTGGGTTAGATTGAAACGTCGGCATGTTGCCTCTACATGGACGAGCTGCACGTTCTGGTCCCAGTGCGTCTCCGGGTGCTTTATGGCGAGAGGGCAATAGCAATGGTTTCCTTTTGCGGACTTTTGCGATCTCTACTTTCCTCCAGCCACAATTTGCCTCGAGGAGTCGCACAAATTTCCTTCGGTCCCCTCTCTCCTGGTTGAGCATACTGCAGGGGATCACAGTTGGTTCAATAAACAGGATACTGTGGTCTGGGCAACTTTGAAAGGAGATCGCAAGCATACTAGATCGACCAGGAACGAGATCTCTGAGCACTACCAGCAGGATGGTTGAAGCGCACCATCACAGGCCGACTCTCAAACAGGCATGTATATGCTCGCCCTCTTATCATACCATGGCTCTTATACGAGGGTCGTCGTAGCAAAATAAACCCTACAAGTCCAAGCATGCAACGAAGTCTGCGCTGAAGGAAGCATCCAAAGGTATGCAGCCCAAGCACTCTTGCCAAGGTTTGACCTATGATCAATCCAGGCCGTATCTCCCGCCAATCACCAAAGGCATCCAATGGACAGAACACGGCGTCCCAAACGCGACTCAACCGTCGCAACAACGCAAAGCAAATCCAGGTGAAGAAGCGCCAGGCCATTGTCTCTGCCACACGATTGTTCAGTGGGCCGGACGGTGTGCCCAGGATCATCGCAGTGATTCCCCTCGCTGAAGACGTAAGCGCGCGTCATGTATCGAGCGCTCTAGCCACCGGGCTTGAATCCGAAACGGACGGCTGCCCCGAGACCGGGTTATGGAAAATCAGGTAAGCGCCTGCCGCCCTTCGTTGACTACGCTAGCTAATAGCCACGGGCTAGAGCTGAAAGGTTCAAAACATCTCTCCAATTTATCAACCTTCCATACCGTTCCCTCTACGCTGCCCTCGATGCGGCCAAGGTTGCCGACTATGTAGTCTTTGTGCTCTCGCCGGTCACGGAGGTAGACGCTTGGGGAGATACCCTGCTCCGCACTCTTCAATCCCAGGGCATGCCTGAAGTCGTCTCAGTCGTCGCACCACATCCTTCCTCCTCGAACTCAGGAAACTTCGACGTCGACTCTAAAGCACGTCCTGGCATACTGAAGTCTCTTCTGAGCTTCATGCAATATTTCGTTCCTAGTCAAAACCGGGTATTCGATCTCAGCCAGAATCGAGACGTCTTGAATGCCGTGAGGGCGGTGTGCGAGGGCAAGCCTGGTGAAGCGAGGTGGCGAGACGGCCGATGCTATCTCATGGGTGAGCAGGTGAATTGGGTGCCAAACGAAGCCGAATCCGGTGTTCTCAGCGTTACGGGCGTGCTAAGGGGAGGACCGTTGAGTGCAAACCGTCTGGTGCATATACCCAACTACGGTGATTTCCAGATACAAAAGGTACGCATCCCTTCGCTATAAAAGCCGTTGTCCAAGCCCCTCACTCCGTCGCAGATCCTGTCGTCTCCTGCGCCGAAGGCATCAAAGATTGGTGCCCAAGGGATGGAGGTTGAACCAACTTTACTCGCAGAACCAGATGTTTCGTCCGCCGACTCACTCATATCGGAGAACGACCCAGATGATATGGCAAACGAACAGACTTGGCCCACAGAGGAGGAAATGCAAGGCAATGTAGTCGGTAACGGATTGACTTTCGGCGACGAATGCGTTCCCGATGCGCTAGGGGGTACGACTCCGAAGCGGGTCAAGAAGGTTCCGAAGGGATGGAGCTCCTATCAAGCCGCTTGGATTGTGGACGACGATGATGATGATGAAGGAGTCGAAGAAGGCGAAGAGGAGGAAGGCGAGAACGCCGGCGACATGCAAATGGAGGATGAGGAGATGGTTGAGCTACGGGATGACGACACCGCCGCTCACGAACAAGAGATGGATCTGGAGAGTCGCAAGAGCGTACAATTCCAGGATCTTGACATGGACGAGGAAAAAGAACAGTAAGCTTATTCTTGGAATTCAATGCCTTACCATACTCACGCCTTCTGGCTACTTTCTCAGGTTAGACACTTGGCGCAAGCGCCAACGCGAAGAAGCCGATGACCTACAATTTCCGGATGAGATTGACACTCCTATGGAGGTCCCGGCGCGTACCCGCTTTCAACGGTATCGCGGCTTGCGTTCCTTCCGCACAAGTCCTTGGGACCCTTACGAGAATCTCCCGAGAGACTACGCAAGGATATTCCAATTTGAGGACTTCAAGCGCACAGAGCGAAACGTGCTGCGAAGGGCGAGAGAAGACGATGGCGCAGTTGAACCCGGCACGCGCGTTACGGTGTATCTCAAAGATGTTCCGAAGGAGGCGGCTACGCCTTCGTCATCATCACCGTTCGTTGTGTTTGGGCTGCTCCAGCACGAACACAAAAAAACGGTGCTCAACTTCACGGTTCAACGAAATACCGAATACGACGGTTCCGTCCGCTCGAAAGTACGCGAACCTGTTGATACGCATGATGGTCCTCCCTAATGTACGGTTGCCAGGATCAACTCATTCTCTGCGTTGGTCCTCGACGGTTGATAGTCAATCCGGTATACAGTCAACATACCCGCGGAGGCGCTAAAGGGTCCAATAATGTGCACAAGTTTGAGCGTTATCTCAGACACGGCGTCACCAGCATTGCGACCGTGTACGGACCCGCTGTATTTGGCAAGCAACCGTGTATGCTCCTACGGGAGACTGCAGATCCTCAAGGCGAGTCACGGTATTCGATCATGCTACTTCCAGACCTAACGTACGATGATCATTCAGCTCCGGAATTGGTCGCATCGGGCGCGTTCGTGAACCCAGACCCAACGCGCATCATTGCTAAGAGGATCATCTTGACTGGGCATCCGTTCAAGGTGCACAAAAAAACGGCGACAGTGAGATACATGTTCTTCAACGCGGGTATGTATCGTTTCTATGCGTCTTCTGCCGATAATTAATAGTCTGTCTAGACGATGTCAACTACTTCGCGCCAGTGCAGTTGCATACGAAGTACGGTCGGACAGGCCACATTCGCGAGTCACTGGGCACGCATGGGTACTTCAAGGCATACTTCGACGGCCCAATCAACCAGATGGATACCGTGTGTATGAGCCTATACAAGCGAGTATATCCCAGATGGAGCCAGTTATGGAGGGAGAAGCGCATGGATAGTCAGACTCAACCGGAATCTGCAGATGTCGTAGATGACGCCATGGAGGAGTGATCAAATACTTGAAATGTACAACATGGGTATCTAGTGGGTTCGTCGTGTATCAGGTATATTTGCTGTGACAAGGATCACTGCCTTTTCCTCCCCTTCGCCCGCTTCTTACGCTTGATGGTTCTCCATGCTAGGATGCTGATGGCAGATAAGAGCGCTACGGGCGGCACGAACCAACTGAGGCGCCATGACCACCCAGCTTCTCTGTCTAACTTCGCAAGGAGAGTCTCAAACTGGTCCTTGAGATCCTGGATAGAACCAGAGTTGTCGAGCACGTAATCGGCGTATTCCACTTTCTGCGATATCGGCAGTTGGGCATTCAGACGAGCTGATGCTGCTTCATGCGTGGAACCGTCCCTTTTCATGAGTCGCTGGAGCTGAATCTCTGCAGAACTGAGGAATGTTCAGTGAACTGGATTGCCCAAGGTTATTTCTGCATACCATACTCACCAATATACCACAACAACCTTTGCCACGAGTTTATGCAATCCTCCTTCTATCAGTAACGGGACATCAAGAATGCAGAGCTTCTCGCCTCTCCACCAGTGTCCGAGCACCTGCCTGGCCATGGCCTTTCTCACGGCCGGATGCACGATGGCGTTCAACCGCTTTCGCTGCTTCTCGTCGCTAAACACTATTGATCCTAGCTTTGGGCGATCCAGGGTTCCATCCGGGAGTAGCACATCTTGTCCGAAGGCCTGGACGATCTGTCGGAGAGCTGGAGTGCCTGGTTGCACGACTTCGCGCGCGATAACATCCGCGTCGACGACGGGGACGCTGTGAGATTTGAATAACGCGGATACGGTCGACTTTCCGGTTGCGATCCCGCCAGTCAAGCCAACGACTAATGTTTGGTTATTCTCCGAGAAGCTTCAGAGCATAAAGGGATGCACCTAGCATATTTCAAAGTTCGACGCAATCACTTGCTCGAGTGTGAAAGCGAACGAAATCGCGATTGAGAGCACGCAAGCAACGTTCTCCCGTCGCAAAGGACCGTTGTTTTATGTCTGAGATGGCAGCGACAAGGATAGCGATACGTCGACGCAGTGAAGGCGGTGCTGCCTAAGTCAATTATTGTTTCATTACTCCGAATTTTGCCTGAAAACAATTTAACTTAGGGTATCTGATAATAAACGCGTAATTACAATGACTCTGTATTCAATACCTTTCAGTGTCTCCGGTCCGGGTAAGACCAGCATTGTCAAGCGAGATGCCCTACTACTTATTTCTAGGTTGCACTGATGCATCTGGGACACCCAAATACTACATACAGTGCTCGGTGCAAGGATCGCATAGATTAAAAGTAAGTATAGATCCAGTGGATCGTTTGAGCATATTTGTTGCCGGTTCTTCGTCTGTGCAATCTGTACAGAACATATCTATGTATTGACAGGGACAGCGTATACGACTCCAGCAACCAAGATAGCCAGGAGCAGAGAAATACCCATGAGCATCAATGCACGGTGCCTGTGTGCAGTCCGTACGCATGGCTCCCGCACAGCGACGTTGTCGTCTCTACGCACAAACCCGAATAGCCCGAATCCCTTCCATCGCGCCAGACCGCGCATGCCGTATATCACGCAAAACCGGGCGCGCCATTGAAATAGGCCGATGAACGCAGCGTTGGCGGGGATGATGATGAGCCATCGCAGACCGCGTGGGTATGCTGGTAGCAGCAGCGAAAGGAGGATGAGCGCAATGATCATGGTGCCGCCGAAGATAGCCAAGCTCATCCGTGCCGACGACTCGCGAGGCCCAATATTACGCGTGGCTTTAAGCTGAAACCGGGGATAGGAAGTCTTGAGGAGAAACTCGTAACATTGTCGTTGGGATGGAAGCAGCAGATCAAGGGTACATTGGCCATTTTTGTGCGCAGTAATAATCTGAATATATCCGACAGCAGTATCAGTATATACGAGGATGCATATACAATGGGTTCCGCTTACCGCTTGCCTATCGTCAGTGCTCATGGAGATCTCCTCCGCAGAACCGGCCTTGATGAATTGATATATGATGAAGTCGAGGATGCTTGCTCCGTCACGGTCGAGAAGGTGTGACATAGAGGAGGTTAACGAGGAAGACCTTTTATCATCCTCGGATTCTGTCTCCAGAACAAGCCTGTAGTGCTCCACCGCCAGATAATAATCGAGTGCCTGGTTCGTGAATTGATCAGGATCAGGATCGAAACAAGTCAATCGCTGCGCACCTCCGCACCCTGATCCTCCTTCAAGAGAAACTCCCGTAAGTCCTCCAATGCGACGGGGGATTCAGTTTTTCCCGCTAATATTGCTGGAAGAGAGAGCTGCGGGATTGCATGCATCTGCAGCGTGCCCAGGCTGTCATGGCTGAGCACTGGGTGTAATGCTCGACAAGAATCCGGACGTGAAGGACTTGGAGAAGCCTCGATGTCGCGCGAAGTTGCAATCGTGAGTGAACGGTCGGACATAGAATCCGAAGCTCGAACTAATTAAACAAGAGGGCGTAGATTATAGGCCAAGCCAGTGGAAGGGGGGCCCAGCACTTGGTGTACGCAGCTGGACGCCGGTCTTTTGAAGACTGCCACAGGGACGGTACGGTAATTTTCTGACGCCGGTTGCCCGGCCCCGGTGAGAGATGTAAATATGGAGGCGTGCGCCAGTATGTGCCATGAGACAGATGGTGGTGGCGACCCGATGCTGTTACTGGTGTGTCCGCTCGCATGCTTCTCGGGTCCTTTGATTGGACACTAAATGATGTAGGAGGCGGACAGCAGTGACATGCGATCCTGCTTTGTCCTCATCAATCTCGAAGCCTGACGCTCATCCGCAAAAAGAGCGAAAGCCTACACGATTCCTTGCATCGCAGACAGGCGCTGCAAAGTTCTCTTCGGTTTTCAAAAGAGCAAGAGGCGTTGTATTGCCATAGGGAGTCTGGGCTACTTCACGGTCTGCAACAGATCAAGAAGGCGGTACAACTCCGAAGAATGCGATATGGAGCCGATCGGCACCGACAGGAGCAGGCAGTAACGGCCACTTGAGAGACATTGATATGAGGCCAATTGAGGACAGCGTTGCGCGCGAGAACACGCGAATGCGCCACGCGTGTGAAGCTCCGTAGCTGCGGAGTGACATACGCGGCTTGCAGGCTTGCAGCACCGGTTGCTTTGGATAGACATGTGAAGCGCGAGCGCTTCAATCGGAGCGACTGAGGCCAGCAATTATCGGATTTCCGAGCCCAATCTACATGCATGGCGAGAGCTGATCGTACATCGGTTCATTATCTATAGAGTGTAAGATGCGAGCAAGTCCGCGTAACGAGTCTGTGTCGATCATGAAAAGCGTCGGCAAATATCAACACTTGCCCCAAACATCTCCTTGCAGGAGTATATGCCTCGTGAGAATCATGAGCCCGACCGCCACCATCACAGCAGAGCCTGCAAAAACGACGTTAGCACACGAAGCAGATGCCGCTAACGAATATCTGCTCACCGGCATACACCCCGACAGGCTTGAAATTCCCAGTCGCATTATTGATCGCGCCCGATATGGGCGGGCCAGATAGCGCGCCAATGGCCGCGATGGTAAAGAACAGCCCGACGCGACGTCCCACATCACCGATTTCGCCCATGAGCATCACCGGAGACACGATCAGCGACACGAAGGCACCCGAGCCAATCCTAGCGTACATATATGAGTGGGCCTTGCGCCGTCAATGCATTCAAAGATGGCTTTTGCTTACCCGTAGAATATCGCGAGTGCAATGTAAGCTGATTTGCTGTGGAGAAATGGCCAGATGTAGGTGAGAACGCCTGCAAGTAGCGTAAAAGGTATCATGATATTCAAGGCTCCTACGCCTACAGTCAGCACTTGCATAGACATAAGGGTAGCAACAGGATCTCACCTATTTTGTCGGCCATATAGCCGCTTCCTATACGCCCGAACGCACTCGCGGCATTTGCGATGGATATCAGATAAAAGGCAAAATCCGGTGGCACATGTGCTGCCGTTGCCGAAACTTCAATGTACGTGAGGACGGTGTAGAGACCAAGGAAGCACATGAAGCCTGCAAGGCAGTATACGGCGAAAGCGGGGTTTCGTAAAGCGCCGAGATTAACAAAGCCGCCGGCGAGACGGACCGGTGGCAAGCGGCGTTTGAGGGTCTGACGAAGGGTCAATCAGAAGGCTGCAGAAGGAAAGAAGCTGGCGCGCTACTTACGGCGTTGCTGATCCCTACAGTGACCAAGAGGATAAATCCAATCACTCGCATAGTCCATTTGAATCTGCAAATGCCAACTCAAGTCAGTGGATCGCTTCTTATGGCCTTGGATGTGGATAGGAGACTAACCCGATGGGGCCCACCAGGTTTCTGAAAATGATTGGAAGCACCGTGCCGCCAGTCGAAGATCCGATAGCAACAATACCCAGGGCCGTTGAGCGCCGCCTTTTGAACCAGTGACTGATGACACCCATCGTCGGGCCGAAGATGGTGCCACATGCGAGACCGACGGCGAGACCCTGACAAAGGAGGAATTGCCAGTATTCGGTGCACTCAGCAATGAGGAATGTAGCCATGACAAGCAAGGCGCTCGCAACAGCCAGAGGCACTCTGAAATAACCGATGTCGAAGAGTCGACCGGTTACGAGACCGGGTAAAAAGGTGAGAGAGTATTGTATAGATCCTATCCATGCTCTGTAACGGTAGAGTTTTGAGCGCTTTCCAGGGATTCGAGAGCGAATGCACGTTACATTGTCGACGGACTGGTGTTCTGGAGCGTATTTGATTCGTAGTATGATTGAAACACCTATATAAGGTTGTGAATACCGTGCGAACCAAAAACCCGTAATGGCTTACCCCCCAGCTGTTCACGAA
Organism: Punctularia strigosozonata HHB-11173 SS5; assembly: GCF_000264995.1. Lineage (NCBI taxonomy): Eukaryota > Fungi > Basidiomycota > Agaricomycetes > Corticiales > Punctulariaceae > Punctularia > Punctularia strigosozonata. The sequence goes on along the minus strand of NW_006767441.1, from coordinate 312,361 downwards.
GCCGAACCTGAACAAGGGAAGTCAGTTTGGCGGGTATGTACGAGGAGAACATCGTACGGGTGCTCACGTAGCAGCCGTGTTACAAACCGCCTGTTCGACCCATCTCGTTAGGATGAACGATACTCCCTGTTCATAGCGGCACTCACTCCAAAGAGGACCAGCCATGCCCTCAATCCGCCATCTGGGAAGTCGTCCAAGCCCGGCCGGTCCTCCTCTGGTATCGTGACCGGTGCACCGTCCGACTCTTGCTCCTTGCGCAAGTACGCCTCCGGATCGTGGACCCTAGACTTTTCATCCAACGCACCCGCGTCGCTGACTCTTGCCGTCAACGAGTCGGAACTGTTTCCCGGCATGGTGAGTGTCGTCGGTGAGGGTCGTGAGGAGGCGGGTGCGAAGTCGGGCGCAAGCCGTCGCTTTAAGGCTTGGCCTCCAGGCCGGGTTCGCTTTCCCCTCGCGGCAGGGCTTGCGGTTCGGAGTGAGAAAAGTCGGAGGGGAGATGCCTGAGATGGCGAGGATTGCCGCCGGTGTTGGCCTTCGTCGCGTCGTCCCCACCAAGCTTTTGCCATCTATGGGGCGGGCGTGCCGCCGGCAGCCCTGCCCGGGCCAGTCAGAACCGTGCGAACGGCGCCTGCCGAAGGCCCATTCGTCCTTCCCCGACTCATCCCCGCACCTTGCAACGAGCACGACACCTCTGGCCTTGTCTCGGCAGTCCTCGCTGATTGCACACGAGCGCATTTGACCGTACTTTGGCGTGACCTCTGAGGTCATTCCTGTCTCGAATTGCCTGACGGTGATAGTAGGAGGTAAGCTCGCAGCTCGCTAGAAACGGCCGCTGCGACGTCAGCAGACTGGAATCACTGTCATAATGAAACTTCTCGTACGTATCTCACACCGTGCCGCCAGGAAAACCCCGGTTTTCCGCTCGATTTTACACACGATATCAGATAGTCAGGTCTGCATCATGCTTCATCTCGGTCTCGGCCAGCGCTGATGCCGGCAACTGTGAAGAGGTATTCACAAGCATCAGTCCCAGAATAGATACAGGCAGCTGTGACGGCCAAGTACCTGCCGCAGGCGACTGCCCATCTGCACTACACAAGACATGGCCGTGCCGAAGACTACGAAAGCCCTTGTTCTACGTCGTGCTCCTACCGACGCGAAACCCCTCTATCACGATGCGGTGATAGAAGATGTGCCTATCGGACCTCTGCGACAGGGTCAGATCCTAGTCAAACTTGGCGCCGTCGCGTTCAACCACCGCGATGTAAGTCTTTAATAAAGAAACTACCACATCTCCTCGACTATGTACGCCGGAGATGTAGTTCGTTTGATACTTGGGGATTTCGACATGCGCCTTGGTGATGTCTCAGTCGTAGCTAGCACTCACGCTCAGTTTAGCTGTGGATCCGCAAAGGCATGTACCCCGGGATCAAGTTTGGTGCTGTACTGGGGGGAGACGGTGCCGGTTAGTGCAGAGATCTCTGGATTTGCCGCCGGCCATCACAAACTGAGATTCTCGACGGTTATAGGCACAGTCATTGCTGTTGGGCCGGGAGAAGATGGTCGTCTCCCACTCTTGCACCAGCGTGTCATGCTCGTGCCGATGCGCGGATGGGAATCGCATCCGGATGCACCAGAGTCAGTTCATAGCACTGACATGAGAGATATCGTGCATCATGTCCAGCAATTTGACGCTATGTACATAGGGGAGACATGAAAATCCTCGGAGGAGGCGCCACCGCACCGTCGGGAACGTTCAGCGAATGCGTTGTCGTCGAGAGTGACCAGGTGATTCCGACTCCCGAACACTTGGACGACGTACAGGCATCTACATGGGGGATCGGCGGTGTTACGGCATGGCGGTGAGGTCATTTCTATTTAAGAAGGATGCTAGAGTTCACACTTATTCTGGTATAGAGCGGTCGTCGTGAATGCCCGGGTGAAGAAGGGAGATAACGTCTTGATCACAGGCATTGGCGGGGGCGTGGCACTTGTCGCGCTGCAGCTATGCATCGCCAGAGGTGCCCGGGTTTTCGTAACTAGTGGTAACGAGCAGAAGATCCAGAAGGCCATCGCACTCGGTGCCGTAGGAGGAGTGAACTATAAGCATGGTGCAGTCGGTTTCTGAATTGAAACCTATCCGTGCTAATCCCGGCCGACTGGCACCGCAGATAGCTGGCCAGACGTGCTCGGTGAATTGTTGCAAAGCTCGGCCAAGTCCGACGGCGGCAAACCTCTTCTGGATGCCGTCATTGATTCCGCAGGAGGACCAATAATGCAGAAGATCGGCCGTCGGCTCAAGCAGGGTGGAAGGGTAGTCTGTTACGGAATGTCGGCAGATCCAGCTTCGTATCCAACCTTTCCCATTGACAATTCACTACGCAGGACGGCAATCCCGCAGATCACCCTGACGATGCGTGAAGTCATGAGTAATCAACAGCTCATAGGTTTGTATTTGTCACTTTGCCCTACTTGTAGTCGAGTCTGCTAATGCTGCCTATCAATACCAGGGTCGACCATGGGATCAAAGGCTGATCTCCTTGACTGCATCCAATTTGTTGCCGAGAAGAGGATTACTCCGGTGGTCTCTCACACACTGAATGGGCTGCAAGAAGCTGAGCAAGGCTTTGAACTCCTGAAACGCGGAGAACAATTCGGTAAGATCGTTATAGACCTTCGAGTCACCGGCAGCGGAGGCCAGAGAGATACTGCGAAGAATGGGGCTAAACTATGAGTTAGCCTATCACGCATACGACATACAATGGCTGCATCTCGCAAGCCGCTCTCTATGCACTTTCTATGACTACGAGCCTCGGAACCAACATGTATAAGTAGTATCTATCTGGAATTCGCAAGCGTCACTCCCAACTCGCGGAAGGCTGTGCTCTGCGAAGCGCTCGAAGTATTTGAGCGCCGATCAAGCGCACATGCTTATTCGTGTTTTATATAACGTATCCTACTGTCTGCTTTGCGTCGCCATCCATAATCATATGCCCAGCGCAATAAACTATGTCCTTGAGCGCAACGTCTCCTGCAGTTCGAACACCAGTCCTATCGCCCACAACCAACCGGAGCATTGAAACGCCTGCACGCAACCCTGTATCCCAACGGTTATACCGCATTCTTGGGTCGAGCTTCGATGATCCAGCTTCCAGAGAAGCTCTCGTAACCCTCTCGGACTTCTATACCCCAACCAACTCTTCAGGCAGTGGCAGCAAGAACAGTGAGGAGGATGACGATGACTGGGATGATGATGAATTCCTTGACGATGCCGTGGGGCATACGAATACTGCGTCAGCAGCGGAACGACCGACTGGAGGAGTAGCGTCCAATGCCCGGAAGTACATGCGCCGCGACGTGGAGCAAAAGCTGGCCGAGAGCAGCAAGCATTTCTTAGAGGCGTTTGGGACTGTTAATCAAGTGTGTGTTATCTTCATTTGACGTCTCTCGCCCTCCTGACGTGAGTAGCAACTAGATGTTCTGCAGGAACACATCAGGGCTATGCGAGCCCAATGCGACGGGGCAGAGCAGCAACTAGAAGGTGCCAACGACGCGTGCAAGTCTCTACTGGAACGGGCAGGCAGTCTTCGTGAACAAAGGTGCGCATATTTGCGTGATATAGCTGTGCATGTCTCAACCACATGAAGGCAGGCAATAGCGTCCAAGCAATCTATCATCAACATGTTCCTGTCCCGGTTTACTCTGAGCGAAGATGAAGTCGATACGATGACTTCCCGAACCGTTCCCATGGGCAAACGATTCTTTCAAGTCATGGACAAGACCCAGCGCATTCGCGAGGATTGTCGAGTTCTGATGGCTGGGGAGGATGGCCCAAGTAAAGCTGGGTACGATCCCGTTAATGCCAGTAGCTCTTCGGCTGAGCAATCTTTAGCCTGGATATCATGTCGGCGACTTCTTCTTATCTTGAGCAGGCATACGACAAGATCGCTCGCTACCTCGCTTCCGAGTTCAGGCAAATGGGGCGTGACGCGCTCTTGGAAGTAGGACCAACCCTGGCGGAAGCTGTGCGACGGCTCAATGCTCGTCCTGAGCTCCTAATGTAAGTCGCATGTGCTATCGTCCGTGTGTCGCACTTATGCTTTGGATAGAGAGTCACTTCAAATTCTCGTGCAGACCCGCCAGTCAGCCCTGTCTGGCGCTTTCCTTGACGCACTCACTCGGGGGACGCCTCGGCCGATAGAACTGCATGCGCATGACCCGATGCGTTACATCGGTGACATGCTTGCCTGGATCCACCAAGCAGTGGCCGCCGAACGTGAATTCCTCGATGCTCTCTTCGGTATCAAAGATGCGCGGATGGTCGGCAGTGTCCGCACGTTCCGAGCCACGGAGGAAGAGGAGTACATCAGAGCATTGATGGATGGAGCAGTTGGCAAGCTATGCGGACCGTTGAAGGCTCGGGTGCAGCAGACCGTTCGCTCACAGGAAAGTGCAATTGTGGCGTACAAGGTGGCAAATCTCCTGCAGTTCTACCTTCTCACCATGAAACGGACGCTGGGCGAGGAGTCCTCTCTGTGCAAGACCTTGCAAGAGTACGCCAACACATACGCCGAGATTCAAGAAACTAATGCGCGAGCAGATTGACAGATGTCTCTTACAAGGTGTTCTTCGATGCCATCGAGGCACAGGGACGTGCGCTGCTACGTGTGGCTCTCGTACGCATATCCCATCCGGCCTGCTTGTGCTCTATCATAAGGGCTGACGGGTTGGAGACAGGACATACAAAATGGCGAATTAACGCCTCCGCTGGCGGTGCTGGATCATTGCCAGGTGTTGAAGGAGATCATGTCTGTCTATCAATCCTCTCTGGCCGGCGAGGACAGTGAGGAAGATCAAAATGAAGGATTCCGCCGCGTCTTAGACATCATGATCGATCCAGCCGTCGAGATGTGCGTCAGCGCTGCGGATAGGAAGGACAAACAGGTCGCTCGCTGGGACAAGCCTATCTTTGTCCTGAATTGCCTCACATACCTTCAGGTTGGTATGCTCCCCGGTGTTTGATGCAATCGCTTAACGATACTCTTTTGCAGAATGTCCTTGAGCCATATTCCTTCACATCCGAGAAGCAGCAGATGATCGAGGGGCTAGTCCAGCAACGTGTACATGAGCTAACTGAAGAACATGTAGGTGTAGTCCTGTCCGTCATTACATGGATCGCTGACTTGTCTTCGGCATAGTATCAGAATATCCTTCGTGATGCAGGCTTAGACACGCTCGTCGAAACCCTCGATAGGAGGAAAGACAAGGTTGGACGGTACTCTTCCGCCTCTCAAATCCCTTGATTCTCATCGCCCCTCGTCATCAGGAACCACTATCACGTATTCCGGCTGCTCAGCCGCAACAGCTCCAGAAATACCTTCATCGCTTCTCAATATGGCTTAGCGGGTTGGAGGTGGTCCAGTCTCCCCGCCTCTTGCATCTTAACCTCCAGAAACTGCATACCCGCATACACCAAGCAGCCCTCCAGCGACTCGCCAAGACGTACAAGCGGATATGCGACGAAGTCAAACGGCCCGAAAACAAGTATGAAGCCGCTGCCACCTTACTGGGCGGCGAGCGACCTTTCGGGCAACTACATTTGCTGTGGCAGATATTCGGCCTGGAAGGGGTCGTCGACGATGCATGAATGGGTGACAATATGGATTGGACAACGTGTCTTCCTCGACCCACGGTGGAGTTATGTCAACCCTACTTGAGCGGGTTACATCTGCAAGTTGCAACCACGTCATGGGTCGCCTCCAATGAAATGAATTCCCCAGAATCTCGAGCGAACGGAGCCGTAGTGATGTCTCGATCTGTTTGATAAGGTGTGACAAAGCGACGTAGAGCCCCGTTCGGATGACGCTCTACAATACTGATACATAACGATACACGTACAATCCGCCTATGACAAGAAGGGGTCCGGACTCCTCACGTCAATCTCGGAGTTGTCAGCCAGAGCTCCATGAACGTCATACGGAACAGGCTCTTCGCTGATTTTGTGGATTAGATGATGCTGAGAGGAAGGCCAAACTCGTCTCGAGTATCCGCTCCAAATGGACCCGTCGTGGTCACACTGTGGAATTGTGCTGCAGGACGATGATGCAGCGTCAGACATTCGCATGTCGTCGGCTAACGAACAAGGATGAAGATGCTCACGAGTCAAGACGGCGGTAGGGAGACTGATTGCGTCTGTATACGATTGTTGCGAAGGTTTTCGCAGGTTGAACATCAATCGTGATGTTAATATCACGGCAAATCTACGTCGCAGAACTACAGATGAATCGGTGTGAGCGGCTATTGTGATAGACCACTGACATTTGCGATGTTGTGGCGTTCACGGACTGGAATATCGACTAGGGAATGGATGAGTATAGGCTTTGCTGATTCATACTGAGCGCGTTACCCGGCCATACTGCGGCAACAGTTAGCGTAAATCGTACGTGAGAGCGCCCTTCCGACTCACTAGGGATAAGACCACGTTCCCGACGTTATTCGCGAGTAGGACACTAGGAGAGGGTGATTGAATATCGACGTGCCAGAACGCGAGCGTTTCACCCACGAGTAGAACATCGCGCCTACAACGCGGTTTATCAGCTAGCTGTCGTGGAGGCGAAGTCGGCCGACGTACCATCCCGCAGGATGAGACTCAGGAAATGTGTGTTGTTCGGACCTCGAAGGCCGCCTCGCAGTACGCTGATCGTCTTCAACAAGGTCATCAAGAATATGTAGCTGTCGAAGATGACGAGACCACCCCAGGCAAGCGCTAATCGGGATGCGCTGAACGAGCCTTCGGTCAATCGCGCTGCGTGGTTGAAGGCAGAACCAAAGGCGTACTTGTTTTGTTCTCGGGTCCTGACAATGAAGCAGCCCGAGGTGGAGAGTTGGTTCCCATTCTTCACGTGTACGTTCGCGAACTGGACAGATGCATTGCCTCATCAGTGACGGCAGTAGGTTCAGCTGGTATAGCCGTACCGCTGCGAGTCCGGCTGCCGCCAGACCGATAAGCCAAGACAGTGTCGTGACGATCCGACTGCGGCCGTACAGAGCGGATATGCGAAGTATAGCGATCACTGGCAGTGGGAAGCATTGAGTATGGCGACGAACACGGGGTGTTTTCACTTACAGCCGATGGGAAATTGCGTGAATATGGTGAGCACGCGGAAGAAGGTGACGAAGTCGGTGCAGACCTGACGCTGAAAGTTAGAAGGGGGCACGCCGACGTCGGACAGGGAGCAAAACACTCGCATCGTCGGACAGGTTGTGGAACATGGAATACAGCACGGCGGCGTACGCTCCCAGTGCGAAATATCGATTCGCAAAGAAAAGCGCGGATATGTACGACATCTTCCTCTTCCAGAAGTATTCGACCTCGTCGTCAAAGGTGATGAAATAGTCGTAGTAAAGGAATGCTGGCCAGGCCATCATGAGAAGTAGGTACACTGGGAATGAAGCCACAACGACCTACTGATCGCCGCGAGCTTGTAGCAGTCGAACGTCCGTCTTGTTCACCGACGTACGGGATCAATACACACCGCTCTCCCGGCTTTCAAAGGGAAAGGCTCACAGATCTTGCAACTCGGCGGGCCCGGGGGTTGAAGGCAACATGGAGACGACGTGAGGACGGCGAGAAGGGCGACATACGTTGCTCTCCCTTCTCGACTGCACATGGCTGGCCATCCTCGGTCGCCGTCCCACGCGCGCGAGAAAGGCAGCCGGATCGGGCTTCACCAGATCGTCGCGGACGGTGGCCGTTGCGCATAACGGCGCAGGCCCGCGAATGCGACGCCATATGCGGCAGCCGATGGCGACCGAAGAGCGAGAGCGGGTGACCGGCCGATCGGAGCCGTCCATGCCTTCGCGATCTTCGCTCCCGATTCGGTCGATCAGCGCGCCATCCTCGACGTCCAACACCAGAAACGACAAGTCGGCCGAAAATCGAGGTGGGCATGTGATGCTCGCACCAACATAAACTACTGCGCGCTTTCTGATCTCACCTATCAAATCCTGGAGAGACTGATCCGAGCGCCAAGTCAGAGAAAGCTGTAGTCTGACCGACGGGCGTCTATGCAACGATATATATCGGAGCTCGTGTTCTGACAGCTCGTGTTCTGGCCGTAGTGTCATAGTCAACAGCGTACTTATGAACAAAGCGATCGGGTTTATTTGGCTCCACGGGCGCGAAGCGTCGTCGAGAAGAGCCCCCAAAGGATTATATCAGAGAGATGCGGGGAAGGACATCGATATCCGTCGGATCGACCCACCAAAACGTAAAGGCTAGCTTGAGGGAAAGAGGCCACATGCCCTAGCCCATGCGGCTAGTCGATTCCCTAGCTCGAGGTGCCCTGACCCGGTCGGATGCGTCCCATCAAATGTGGAAGCGGACGACAGCCAGCCGAAGGTATCGACGTAGTGATACCTCACTGTTGGAGACGCTAACGCGGAGAGCGACTGCGCCAGCTCGCCGAGTTCACGGCCGTATGGCGCCTCGGTATGGTCCGATTGATCGAATGATACTATGGGTGACTTGAATCGCGTATCAGTCCCTTTTCTCTGTCCACAGCTCATCGTCCGCACCAGGATGACCAAATCGCGAAGGCTGTTCACGTGTTGCTCGGTCAATTGCCGAACGAAACGCGTCATCGACGCGATGAATTCAGCGGTCGAGACGTACAGAGCGTCGTCGTTGACCCCTGGCAGGCCGATGAAGTCAAGTCACCGCGATAACACATGACAGTTCGTACCTAGGGCCACAAAGATGGTCGACAGTCCAGCATTTCGGGGCTCGAATAACCAAGACGCACTGTCTCTCCAAGGCGAGGCCTGTTTCTCAAAACTTTCAGCAACCCATCAAATTTGGATATCATAGGGCTTGAGGCACTGACGCGCCAATACCGGTCTTCCATCCCTCCAACAGAATCTTGACCGTTCGTAAGAGTGATCCCAGGGAAAGCAACGATATCAACCTCGAGTTTATTCAACAAAGTATGAGACATCTGTCGTGCAAAGCAATGAGGATACGCGTCGTAGGTACCGTGCGGAAGATCATCCGCCGCGCGCCATGCGAATCCCGACGTGATACTATCTCCAACGAAAAGTACATTGTAGTGCTCTCCGGTCGTGGTTACCGAGAGAACTTGAGCATCCTTCATATAAGCATAAATGAGAGTCAAGGAACGGCATATCAGCGCAAAGGATTAAACGTACAGAGTCGAGCAGAAAGCCTTCTATCTCGAGCTCGGTGGCCCAGTCTGACAGCATAATCCAAGCATCTTTGATGCTCTCAGGATCAGCCTTTGTACTCTTTTCACAAACCCGTGGATCCTCGACATCATATAACACCAAGGCCTGTCCCGCCGTCACATCCGCCGATCGGATGTCAGATCCGTCGATTGACCATGTGATGGCTGGTATCTCTCCATTCCATCTGTCTCTCCTTTGCGTGAGCGGCCCAGGTATGAGATCCAACCTCTTGCCCGTGAACGAGAAAGATATTGTGGCGCCGGTCCACGACGTCAAGAGGCTTCCGGGAGACGATGCAGACGACAGCCAACGACCACGGCAGCAGATATTGGGACTGTCTGGAGATATTCTGAGGCGTTCGGGATCCATCCACTTTGTGCAAAGGTACAGAAGCTGAGTCCGAGGAAGACCTTCGCGACTCGTGGGCTCGTCCAGGATAGGGGTTACAGGTCCCGTGCAACGTCCTCATTGGCATTCGCGTACTTTTACACTGGGCTACACTGAGTACTGAGTCTTGGGATCTACAATCCATTAGAACGCATCGTCCCGCAGACGCCCACGATATGAACGCAGCAACCAAGATCTCCCGGATACTGCCCAAGCGGACTTGGGCGCGAAGCACTCCGCCATCGAGGACGTACGCGACTGAGCTGCCCCGACCACCGCCCTCGGACCTGCCTCCCGCACAAACATTCTCGCAGCCCTCGAAACCAAGAGCATACTACGACCGTCCCGCGCTCAAACGCGACTTGCCGCCATTTGAGGTGCGCGTCTAACCACTGCGGTCTCAGGACCGTCTGTCGCAAGCTCGGCTTACCCCCGCGTGCTTGTAGCGCAAATGGCCGACGGTGCTCGCGTTGGGGGTGGCCGGAGTGACCGGCTGGATCGTCTTCTACATATTTGCCGCGAACCAGGAGAAGCTGTCCAGTTCCGTCGTTCGCCAAATCCTTGACAACATACGCGACAGTCCCGAGCTGAAAGAGGTGTTGGGCGATGCCATACGTCCGGAACCTGCATGGTACCTTAACGGACATCCCTGGATAGCTGGATCGGTGAGTCGTTTCGTTTTGGTCATGATAGGTCGACGCTCAGATGCTGTTTACGTTAACTGCAGGTAAGCAACATGCAGGGACACGCCGACGTCAGCTTCCGAGTAAAAGGGCACAAAGGTCAGCTCCAGGCGCCAGTGAAGGAAACATAACCCCTCATTAGTACATGCAGGTGCCGGTACGCTCTACTTTACGAGCATACGAAAGGCCAAGGGAGAACCCTTCACCGTATGTGAGTATCTGCTCTGCGCACAGGAAGGTATCGCCCGTCCTAACCGGCACACAGTACGCTTCCGCGTTATTACCGATGACGGCACCATCGTCAATATTCCTCTAAGCTCGCTATCATAAATTATGATACACTTCTCCGACTAATACGAACGAACGATTCACGCGCACAGTTCAGCATTCCATGACGGAAATCCACTTCATGCATTGGTGCTCCTGATAACATATGACATACCATCCACCACGTCCGATGTCAAACAGCACGATGATCAAGCTCGTGGACCGGCTGCGGCCCTCCCGCGACCGCCGTCCCTCCTTCCACCATCCCTAGGCCCGCCAGCACCGCCGCGGCCGCCACCTCGCCGTCCATACCCTCCCCATCCACCAACGTAAGCGCCAGGGCCCATAAGACCAACACCGCCGGGCTCTCCGAACGTCGCCACGTTCCGTTCCCTCTCCTCTTCCCTGCGCGTCCGGCCGCCCCGTCCCCGACCCCTGCCACGCTCGTGCGGTGCAGAGCCCCCGCCGGTCGACGCGCTCAACGAGTCAAAGAACGACTTCTTCGGGTTATACGCCGGCTCTTCCGCGTGCTCCTCCTCGCCAGGCGCCTCGCCGTCCGCTCCCAAACCCGGCGAAGCGGGGTGGTCCGTGCCCGGACTCTTGATCGCGTTCTTGTCGAATCGCTTGTTCGAACTCTCAAAGTCAAAGTCCGTCACCGGCACGCGCAGGTCGCCCGCCTTGATTTCACGCCCTCCTCGACCACCACCACGACGGTTGTTGTTCCCTTCCCGCTCGCCACCTCGTAGATCCCCAATGGCGCGCTCGACCGTCTGAAGCGACGCGGTCGCGGTAGAGACGCTGTTACCGCTCCGTGATCGGGTAGGGACGGGGGTCTGTTGAGGTGCTTGGCTCCGTGCTTGTTGTTGTGAAGGGTCGAATCCGGGAGAGGGTCCGTTGGGGATTTGTTGGCCATATCCACCATTGATAGGTGGTTGTGGCGCAAGACCCACAGGCTGCTGCCCGAAACCGTAACCACTTGGAGGCATCGGAGCTGCCTGTGCGTGATTGTGAGCGGTGATCAAGGAAATGCATCATGGAACGGGCAGAGATCAGAAGGAAGGCAACGGAAATATCCACACGAGTTAAGCGCTCTCGGACTCAAAAATTGTACATCCGTGTTGGATTCATCAAGTAGGAAACAGTGGCGAAGATGGAAGAGTGACTTACACCGAGCACAGCCGGGTCAGAATTAACGTTCCGAGCCGGTACTGGATCATCAACAGCAAGATCCTTCACTTCGGACGCGCGAAAGATGATGTATTGATAAGGTTCGGTGTTGGGCGGGATGAACTCTGCGGGTGGCCTGGACAATGCGACGCGTCAGCGTCATCCTCGCAGAACGCCAGAGGTAGGGTGGACTATAGGGTCAGAAGGAAGGCAACGGAGGAATCCACATGGGGTTTTGCGCTCTCGGACTGGCGAGCCGCAGCTCATTTACATCCGTAAATGCTTCATCATAAGAAGGGCATGCCGACACGTAACGGCAACTCACCGTCGTGACTCAGTCCCCATGGAGTACACTGGTGGACAGGTAAGCCGAAATAGAAGATGCACCGGTGCAGGACACGCACCATTCGACAACTGTATCGTCGAGTTTGCAGGGTCAATCCCGGCCAGGATGCCGCGGTAACGAACATCGGAATGAGAGATGAGGGAAATAGCTTTGCTGAGGCATGAACGTCAGACATGGAGATGCGAGCACGCAATCGACGTACCCAATGTAACTCATCGCCATCTTTGGAGTTTGAACAGAGGGTGTAACGTTAGAGTTGTCGGGGATGAGGTTGCGTCGTGAAAGAAAGACACGGCCGGCGACGCTCGCGCGCGTCGTCGCTCCCAGCCTCTGGACAGACCCGGCACCGAGGGTTCCCACACTCCTGCCACAAGGCAGTCTCTAGTTCACTCTGTACGCCTCGCTGCTGACATCGTTGCTGAAGTGCTCCGAACAGCGGCGGCTACGGAGCCGTTGCATATTAATTATTTGGTCGGATGGCAGTTAATGTTTGGACTTGTATGAGCAGATTTGCGTAGGCATGAGGCAGCGGGGACTCCACCGGGAGTCATACCTGGCTACTCACCGTGAGATCTGCGCGCTCAAACGGTAGGCGCGTGTCCTTTCGAATCATTTCGTGGACCGCCGTATATTGGCCGCGACCCATCGTGCCGTGATAGGCGTGTTCTCGTTGTAATATGCTCGACGGAACGAGATCGTGCGGTCGGACTGTCTCTCAGCTCTCTCAGGACTCTTTCTTTGATCATGTTACTATTTGTGAGCTTGAAGTGCTGGCTGAGTACGCTACCTGCACCCTACATTACGGTCGAAACACAAAGCACGAAGCATGACAAAGGGGTACTCCACTCCGTATATCGCTCATTTGCGGGGTACGGAACTCTGGGCGATGTCGATGCTTCTGGGACGGAAGGAGGCGCGAAGAGGAAGCGCGGGCCCGTACGCGAGATCCGCCCTGGGTACGCTTCGCAGCTGCAAGCGCGGGCGCTTCCGCGCCTTGAGGACGGGTTACGTAACATCCTTTATCGTTAAAAATCCGCGTCTGCACCTCCGCGCCGCCTTGATCTCCAGCGAGCGAGCTCTACTCACCGGCCCTGCTGGTCTCTCGTCCACACTTTCTTGTTCCCGCCCCGTCGTCGCTTGCTGCTCGCCAGTCGCCCTTGCCCAACTCACCGTTCGTCGTCTCCACCTTCACTCTCGATCTCACCCATGGCCGGCGCACGCGGATGCTTCAACTGTGGCCAGCGTGAGTCCGAGTCTCGTGTTCACTGTCGCCTCCGAGGGCTTCGTTGACGTGATTTCTGCGTCCAGCCGGTCACCAGGCAGCAAACTGCCCTAACCCCCAACCATCCTGGTAGGCGTATCCATACAGTCCCTCCCGAATGTCATCTTGATCTCCTATCACCATTAGCTACCGCTGTGCGTACCCTCTCTCCGTCGCTGACTATCTCGGCTAACGGTATCGTTGCAGGCGGAGAAAGCGGCCACATATCCAAGGACTGCACTGCGGCCGAGGCCAAGCCGAAGAGCTGCTACAAGTGCGGGTCGGAGGAGCATCTGGTACGCCCTCTCTTCGCCCTCTCGAGGTTCTGCTTTTATATCTCGCACTTCAAGGCACGTGAATGTCCCGAGAACACCAACACCAACAGTGGGTACACTAGCGGTTACGGCGGCAGCTCCGCGTCGTCCGCCGAGTGCTACCGGTGCGGTAATGTTGGTCACATCGCCCGTAACTGCCCCGAGAGCGCCGGCGCAGGTGGCGGACGCGGACGCGGCGGCGGCAACTTCAACTCGTTCAGCAACAATAAGACATGGTACGCAATTTTCCCTCCTTTTGAAAAATCATCCCCGACCTGGTACCTTACCCCATTTCCAGCTTCACCTGCGGTGGCGTCGGCCATTTGAGCCGGGACTGCGTCTCCGGCGCCAAGTGCTATAACTGCAACAAGAGCGTGAGTTCGTCAGTTCATAACGCACGGCTGACCATGCTGATCCTCAATCATCCAGGGCCACATCTCCAAGGAGTGCCCGGAGCCGCAGAAAAAGGCTTGCTACACCTGCGGCCTCGAGGGGTAAGCACTTCTTTAAATCATTTTGCTCATCTCCACTCATCTCGTCATAGTCACATCTCCCGCGACTGCCCCGGCGTCGACGCCGCTGCCTAATCGCTGTCCTTAGTCGCTCTGTCATCGATAGTGTTTGCCTGTCTGTAGCCCGTTGTTCCGTGCCCGGTTGTATGCCCCTAAAAATATACCAACCTATCGGTCAATAATCATATCTTGTCTTCTACGCGTCGTCCGCACTCAGGTGAAAACACTGCTATATCCACGACTATTATGAACTGTACTACAATGTCCTTGCATATCTATACCGTCCCCAAGCCCCGCTTTCTCATAATCCTAGCATCTCCCGCTTCAGAGTGATCTCGTCCCTGAGCATCGCGATCCGGCTCTCCAACCTCGACGACAGATCGACGCTGTTCGGCGCCAAAGAAAGAGCTTCGTCTAACCTAACATTCGCGGACTTCAGGACAGGCGTCCACAACTCTCTCGGGTTCTTGCTGTTCCCGACGTCGGCGTTCGACTGGGTATCCGACGCGAGTGTTGCCAGAGAGGACGTCGAAACCGAAGTATGGCCGCGTTCGACGGCCTCGGCCTCTTTCAGCTCCATCACCGCCAGCTCGAATACGGCGACGCCGCCAATCCAGGTACTGATAGTAACCTTAGGGTGAAGCTTACGTGCCTCCAGGAGATGCGCGCGCGAAAGTGAGAACTGATGTAGAGTCCGATAAACGATACCGAGGAGGAGATGTCGAAGCGCGATCTCGTCCGGCGTGTCGAGGTCCACGCGACTGGGGAGGGTGGAAGTCGAAGGGGTCAACGGCGCAGAGGTCGAAAGGGGCGTGCCCGGAGTGGAGGACTGTGGGGTGGAAACGCTGGACGTCGAAGAAAGCGTCGAGGGTGTGGGTAACGGGACCGGAAGAGCAACTGGCGGGGTGAGGGAAAACCATTCTTCCACATGCGCTTCTGCAATATTTCGATCAACACGCTGGTGGGTATTCCAGACTGTAGGTGTAAGTGAGTAAGCCGGTATCGCGGGCTTCGTGTATGCCACGTACATAAACCGAGTTCTGGATAGGAAAATCAGCTTTGCGTGCCGCAAGCACGAGACCGTATCAGCAACGAACCTTCCGCGGGACTTATCGCGATACATTCAGCATATCTGGACTCCGACCCACCCCGACGCTTCTGTTTCTCTTTGTAGAACGCAACTATACCAAACAAGGATGATGAGAATATAGGTCGCTTCACGCCAATCAATGAGACCGGGTAGGAGAATATACTTCGTCACCCCATGTGGTAACACATGCAGGGGCTCAAGGGACAGCGACGACAACGTACCCTTCTTCCGGATGAGCACCTCCGTTGGGAGATCCTTGCCACCAAGCTTCTTCTTATCGAGGAGGGCCGGAATACTGTCGAAAAGTTTCTGTGCTGAATCGTAATCCTTGAGTGATACATGGCACCCAGCCGCTATGTAGTAATAGGTCGCTTGGGACCTGGAGACGATCATCCGTCAGACTCATATGATAGGACGGGCAGGATACCCAAAGGGCAATCTGCCCTGTTGAGGAGAAAGGTCTCTGACCATTGGTTGACTTCGGTCATCCGTATGAACATCTTCGCAGCGTCCGCATAACGCCGTTGGGCCAGGAGCGTCCACGCGAGCTCGAAAACCAACTGTGATACCAATCATAACATATTAAACTGCTCGAGAAGGATCAGCACTAACCAGAGCGTCAGCTTGCTTGAAAAGGTGGGGCCTATCAGGGCCAAGCCCTTCTTGCAAAACGCGAATGGCTCCTTCAGCATCGTGCGACATGCGTAATATCTTTGCCTGCAACGCCGTTCAGAAGGTGTGTTATTCATTAACTCGTCTGAGGACAAACCTGGTTGAGGACCCACAACGAGCCTGTAGGGTAACGAGACGACATCCTGCGAAAGAGAACTCAGCGGACATCCACACAAGGGTCGTTTCAGGGCGTACTTGTTAATGATGGCACGGTACTGTCGCAATATGTGCTGTTCGTCCGCCTGGTAGCCAGAAAGCAGCAGCACTACGCCATGATACGTCATGAGACTCAAACTATGAGGGGTGCCCTTCAGTATGCTTCATAGGTAAAGCCGGGATGATCGAACCTGGCAAAGACACTATGCACATCTGATTTTTCCGCCGAGACGGCGAGCGCGCGCAGTGCCAGCCTGCGATCATGGCTAAAACCTAGCCACCCAACTACCTGCCTATGATGAAGCCAACGTGTAAGACAGCGCACATCACGAGAAAAATACGGTCCGTGTACTTCACTGAAGTCGGCAAGAGGGAGAAAACCAGGTTGAATAAGCCATAGCCTAAACTTGACGTGTCAAAACCCATGACCTGACAACACGTCGTGACGCAGACCGACCGAACGCAACCCCCGAAACGATGGCCTCCTCAATGGGGCCATCATCCTCTGGATTGCCAGTTGTTTCAGCTTTTGGGGCCGATGGCGGTGCTAGCGATAGCGCGCCGAAGCGCCCGAAGAATCCGCTCTTGCCGATTATACTTGGCGTCTTGGGCGTACTTGGCGTAGCTGCGGTGAGAGACTGTATTGAAGGCTGGCGGGAGGGTGCGCGAGAGGGGTTCGGAGTCGGGTAGCTATCGAGCCCATTGGGGAAAACGATCTTATACAATCTGAAATGTTCGACTGGTCAGGCTTTATCGTTTCTCAGAGCGTCAACGCATACTTCGTGAACCTGGAGTTAGCGCTGCGGGATATAATGAATACAAGGCCAATAGTGCAGCAGTATTCAATATACCTATTCAGTGCGTAGAGACATTGAAGATAGCCCATGTAGCTCTCGCTGTACGACATCGCTTAGTGTCGTTGCGTGCCGGACGGAAGGACGACAACGCACCTGAGCGCGTTCACGAGTCCGGCCAAGATTACGGAGTCGGCGTGCAGGACGTCCCATTCCATGCCAGGTGAGAAGCGCGTAGCACTCTTTCCGTTCTTCTGCGCTGCCTTGAGCTGCTTGCGGGTCGCTGCCTCTGCAGCGTTTAGTGTCTTCTTTGCCTCCGCCATCAGGTTCATCTGAGGTCGCCATGAGACCACACCGTTGTGAGAGTAGCAGCACCGCGATACGCACCTCCATGCCCAAGGCAGCTTCCAAGAACGAGCAGACGCCAAGCCCCATGAGATGGAAAGGGGTGCCCTCGGCGGCGAAAGCATCCTTTGCTTGCGGCAGTCGGTTAGAGAATAGATGGTCGAAGGCGACACTCGCGGAATTGAGCTGGGCAATGGTTTCTTCGCGGGTGAGCGCCATCTCGCCGTCGTAGCGAACGGTGACGAAGCTACGGGCGCTGTGCGTATGCGCGGGGAAATGTGCCGAGTGGCTGAGGCCGCGCAGCGTCTCCTGGTCATCTTGACCGCGAACGTCGGTAGACTACTTCGCCACAGTACTTGACTCTCGACTTTCTTCTACACCCTAGGGTTTTTGTCGCTGCTGGACGTCTGGGATGACGATAAGGACGCTCGACATTGGTTCTCTCAAGCGCGCGAAGAACGCCGTCATCGGGAACCCCCATGCGAAAGCCACTCTTGCTCAAGACGACCAGTTTCTTGAACTGTCAGTCGATCGCGCAACAGATAATGCACACCGTGTTGAACCATGTGGTGGTGTTTGAACTTCAAGTCTCGTAGAATGTCTGACTGCATCGGGGCCAGTGCCTCATGCCGGGATGAGTACATCGGCTGAGGACGAACTGCGAATCGAAGCCGTGAATGTTATCGCATCGTTGGCACATGGTGAGAGCCTATATCTGTTGAAATCCCTTCCTTGTTTTGTATACCGGTTTTCCCCGTTTGCCCGGCTCGTTCGAATTTGAAGTATGATCACTTGCACCATCCCACTTCGGGACGGCATGTATGGTCCCTTCTCGGTTAGCATATGTTTATCTGCGACCCCGCTGTCTGTAATCATGCCGTCTATGTTCTCGCATTTTGATATTTGGCTCGTTGTTACCCCGGACTGACACATGTAACGTATAGGTTCAGATGATTCGCTGCTAGCCCTGCTGCGTGCCCGCGCTCATGAGGCGCTCGTCTACTCGCTCAGTACTATAACGGCTATTCTCGATCCTTCTGCATCATTTTCGAGCCCAACAGCACCACACCGAAGCTACAACCCAGCGTTGTTGATTGCTCTGACGAGGGCAATGCGAATTCTCGCATTAAGCGTAGCAGATGCTGTGTGCGCACCTATGTGGAGCCTCGGAAAGGAGAACCTACAGCTTCGTAAAGAGGCCCGACCGGCACTGCAGCACTTCTTTCGGGTCAGTACCACACCACTCCAGTGACACCAATTTATGATGTTCGATTGTAGAGTGACATTCTGGATATATATTTGCCCTTGTTGGCCCTACCACTATCTGCGTCGTCGGCGCCAATCATCAGCTCCGTTGCGCAACTGCTAGGTGGCGCTACACGCACATCGGCACAGCGCGAAGTGCTTGGATCCTGGACTCCACGTGAGCAGCGTGCGCGTGAGATCAAGGGGAAGAGAGGGTGGGAGAAGTCTGGGAGCGCTGCGCTTGAAAGCGCTAAAGGGGGTGGTTGGGTTTGCAGGGTCTTAGTCGATCTGGTTGGAAAACGAGATACTAAAGTAGGGTCTCGTTTGATGATGACTACAGAACCGGACCGATGTTGATTGCCCCCCTCTCTCAGGTACAAGAAGCGGCCTTGCTTGCCCTAGCAGCGCTCGCGAATGACAATGCTCAGCTTGCTGTGATATTCGCCAAGTCCCCGCCGGATCGCAATGGTCGGTGGCTATGGTTGTCTCCGTCCGCTTCGAACCTGCTCACAACGATACATAGACATGTCAACTCTGTCGAGAATCGTCTCCTTATGCAAGTCACGCTCGATAGACGTCCAGCTTGCTGCATGCCTGTGGTAAATAAATTTGCGTCAAATGGTTAATCGTGTTTTTCTGAGGCTACGGTTTAGTGCGGCTCGAATCATTCGAGCTAATCCTCTCTTTGCGCCTTTGCCTGGCATGCCCGCGTCGCACGAGAATTCACAAGCTATTGCTGTGCTTCATGTTCTCGACCGCGTGTTGGCATCGTCTGCTGAACCCCCTGCAACGAGGGCCAAGGCGTGCTTCATCCTATGTATGTGGAGCACACCTTTTTGATAGATTGGTAACTCACGGATGTTTTGCATTCCAGACACATTGGTTTCCGACGATGTACAGCTATGCTACGCAGCGTTTGTGCAGGGCTGTCTCTCCAGGCTCATCACCGTCGCAAAAGCAATGACTCCGACGCCCAGCCAGAAAGAGAAGGCTCCAGAGTGGGATGAGGGGGAACCCGAAGCCGTTTCACTATTCCGTGAGGTTGGTTCTACTACTATTCCCCGGCTTCTGCGTAACTAAAGAAATGCATCTAGGCTGCGCTGACGGCGATTGCTGCTATATGCCTATTCGACAACGACATCCGTTGTCAGGCCATCGGCGAATTTGACATCCTTCCCGTTCTCCAGACCTCAATCTCTCATCGCAAACCTGGTGTACGTTGCGCTGCCTGCCATTGTGTCCGCGCACTTAGTCGAACAGTCGCGGCGGTCAAGACGAGTGTAGTGGACAGCGGACTGGGCATTAGCGTTGTTGAAGTGGCGCTGGGGGTCAAATTCAAGGATGAGAAGGGAAGCGCACTGAATCCGACGAAGAAAGTCATCGAGAGGGTCAGCCGGGAAGAGGATAGGCGAGTGATCAACGCAGCCTTGGCTGCTGTGTGTAACTTGGTGACAGACTTCTCGCCACTAAGATCGGTAGGTGATTATCGTATCGCCCCATTCACGATGATTCATCAGAATTCGTTTGTGAAGGTGATACTCGAGAAAGATGTGCTGGACCGGCTGGTGGCAATAGTAAGGGGCGACGATCTTTTACTTCGTTTGAATGCGCTTTGGGCGATCAAGAATTTGCTGTTCAAGGCTACGTCCGAGGTGAAGCGCATGGTCATTGACGCCGTCGGCTGGCACATGCTTGCTAAGTAAGTTCGCTTGCCATGATATGACCACGAGCATCCTGCTCATCTCGAGCATTCACCTAACACGCAGGTTATTGACGGACTCTGATACCGCCATTCAAGAGCAAGCCCTCAACGTTCTCAAGAATATCGCGGACAAAGAGGATGATATTGAGATGGTGTTCTCTGCCCTTGGGAATGACATCCTCCTGGGAGCTATCGCTATGGCATTGCAGTCGGAGAACGACGACGTGATTTGTCAGGTGAGTATGCGCCGAGAAGGTTGCATGGTTGCTCTGCGCCAGGAGTCATCAATGCCTCCCAGATCCGCGTCATAACTGACTCTTGTTGTAGGCCATGTACGTACTGGCCCACCTAGCCAATGGCTTACCGATTCACCAAGAATACATTCTCGGACACGCACGCATCATGGATTGTCTCCGCACGTGCCTCACCAACTCCAAGGTCGAGATTCGTCGCCCCGCTATCTCGTGCGTGCTGCAGCTGGCCAAAACACCGTTCAAGGCGAAGACAAGGCGTGCGCTGCAGGATGCCGGCATAGATGCGGTGCTACGACAAATGTGCGAGATTGCTCCGCATTCCCCGGGCGTCAACATCAGTCCTGGAGGCCGGTCCGCTGCAGGTATCCTCCGGCATGCAGGCGTGGAGGTGGACAGTGACATACGGGACAAGGCCCGCGACACCATGTACTGGTTAGAGCGGCCTGGAGACCACGACGAGGGGATGGAATGACATGAGTGCTGCTGTAATGCCGATCGCGCATCGATGTCCTTTGGCTACTCCTCGCCTTTGCAGTGCTTGTATACCTGTATGTCTTGTGCTTTTGCGGATGCTGTTCCGACGGCATGCTATTGGGAGTGGCTGTGTTCCGGCCGGGATGAGTCGGTGTCGGCCCCGTGGGTTCCCAGGGCCGGCCGCATGATGCCCCCGAGAAAAATTGAGATTTATCCTTCATCAGCGTTGTAAACGCCCAAGTCCATCAACGACCATCCTCCACCACCAACGCTATCTAATCCCCTCGGATTCAACAGCAACAGCCCAGCATGTCGGCGTACGTTGCAAACGCTGTCCGGCGGTGTCGTCGTCGCTGAGCGTTGTTGATCACAGAGAAGAGCTTCAGGACGTTCCGGAGGGTGAGATTGAGTCCAACTGGGACCAAGTCGTCGACAAGTGTGTTGTGCAGTCTCGTCAAGGAGCACGTTGAGTTGCTAAATGTGATTCTAGCTTCGATAACATGGACCTCAAGGCCGAACTCCTGCGTGGCATCTACGCCTATGGGTGAGTCCGAATCGGTCAGCACCGCCCTCGCTCCCGCCGTGCTCAACGCCTGTCCAGTTTCGAGCGCCCTTCTGCCATCCAGCAGCGCGCAATTGTCCCCGTCATTAAGGGACACGATGTCATTGCCCAGGCACAGTCTGGTACTGGCAAGACTGCCACCTTCTCCATCTCGATCCTCCAGCAGGTCGACCTCAACATCAAGGGCACGCAAGCTCTTATCCTCGCACCGACGCGTGAGCTCGCCCAGCAAATCCAAAAGGTCGTCATCGCCCTCGGCGACTACATGAACATCGAATGCCATGCGTGTGTTGGTGGTACCAACGTCCGTGAGGACATGGCCAAGCTCCAAGAGGGCGTCCACGTCGTGGTCGGCACGCCTGGTCGCGTGTTCGATATGATCAACCGCCGCGCTTTGGTCACGAATAACATCAAGATTTTCTGTCTCGATGAGGCCGACGAGATGTTGTCTCGTGGTTTCAAGGACCAAATTTACGAGGTGTTCCAGCTTCTGCCGCAGGACACGCAGGTCGTGCTTCTGTCTGCGACCATGCCCGCCGATGTGTTGGAGGTGACGAAGAAGTTCATGCGTGATCCCGTCCGGATTCTCGTCAAGCGTGATGAACTCACCCTTGAGGGTATCAAGCAGTTCTATATCGCGGTAGAAAAGGAGGAATGGAAGCTCGACACTTTGTGCGATCTCTACGAGACGGTTACCATCACCCAGGCGGTCATCTTCTGCAACACAAGGCGAAAGGTCGACTGGCTCACGGAGAAGATGCACGCCCGCGAGTTCACGGTTTCAGCGATGGTCGGTGTCATGCCTCGCATCTTTGGACTGCATCTCTGATATACTCTGCTCCATACAGCACGGTGACATGGACCAGAAGCAGCGCGAGTTGCTGATGAAGGAATTCCGTTCGGGGTCATCCCGAGTTTTGATTACAACCGATCTTCTCGCACGTGGTATCGACGTGCAGCAAGTGTCGCTCGTCATCAACTACGATCTCCCCACGAACCGGGAGAACTACATTCACCGTATCGGTCGTGGCGGTCGTTTCGGTCGTAAGGGTGTCGCAATCAACTTCGTCACCACCGACGACGTCAGGATGCTCCGTGACATTGAACGTAAGTTGCCCTTCTATCCCTGCCGCACCGGCGTCTCACACCTGTTCTTCAGAATTCTACAACACCCAAATCGACGAAATGCCCCTGAACGTCGCGTACGTACACCTTCGCAATGTATCAATTCTCTGCCGCGGCGCTGATGGCGCGCCATCTTTTTCAGCGACCTCATCTAGACGCCCACGCTGCCATCGCATCTCCCTAGTACCCTCACCCGCCCGCAATATCACGACCTCTCATAGCGTTGCCCTTTTCCAAATTCTGCCCCAAATGATTCTCGGAACGGTTAGCAGTAGTAATTACTCTATTGCTGTTTGTGTTTCTCCCATGTTTGTGTCATGCCGCCGCCCATGCGTGTCCTCTGTAACTACGCTATGCGACCACTATTACATGATTCTCGTCGCTCGAACCTCGGCGAGACCGTCATTTTAGTTAAGACCCGACAAAGGATAGCCGAGTTTAATGCACCTGTTCGTTCAATTTAGCGGACCGGGATTCAGTATTGGGAAGGAAGAGCTAGCAACAACGCTCCAGCTGTCCGCAACGTCCCAGCAAAACAACGACATGCATAACGTCCTTTATACAGCACAACAGATTTGTTGTACCGAAGTTTCCGCTGTGACTTCTGGTGGAGTGCTAGATTGACGGCCGCACTCGGTACGTCGACTGTGTTACGAACGAGCCACCTACCTATGTAGTAAATGGGGTCGATGTACCAATCACGGTACAGCGCCTCATGACAATTAACAGCGAGCGCTTCATATTGAGTCATCGCTCTACTACATTCATCTTCATAAAGCAATAGGTAACAAGTGAGACGCACTACTGCATTCAGACCGCTAGCATGACAGCTGGGAGCGAAACAAACAAGCGGAGACTACAGCCCTGTACATCATCTTCAACGATCATATCTCAAGGCTTTCACGATTATAACCCCGTCCGAAATGACCTGGCCAGAGTACGAGGTGTTTGGCGAATGCGCACTGTCATTCTCTCGTTGCTGTTTGTCCGAATAAACAGCCTCCACATTGACAGGATATTTGCTGACAACGGGTAAGGAGCTGATTCAAGCTGTGGCGAATGGCAGTAAATACAAAACAAGTACATCAAGCATAAGCAACGCAAAGCGGGCTCACGTAGATTTCAAAAACTGCCGGCTTCGGAAGAGGGTGATGGTGATTGATGTAATAGCCGGTTTCTGTAGCAGTCATCCTTCACATTGGTATGCTTGAAGCTTCCTGAGATCGCCTACAGTGTGTACAAAGTCAAAAGAATGCTCTCATCCGCTTGGATCAGTATCAGAATCAAGGATTCACGTAAATCTGTGTGGCCTGTTCTCAAGATGAACAGGAGGATCAACAGAGCGCCGCCTGAAAGCGTGTTTGACCTCAGCTGAGGTCTGAAAACTTTGATTACCTTTGCAAAGATCTTGAGCTCGAACCATAACATGCACTATTCCTGACGTGCACCGCCCTGGGCCACCACTAAGCGAGAACAAGCTCGTACTGCAGTGGAAATATAGCCACGTAGCTAGTGACGGCATGCTCGTGCCAACAACCCAGCCGATACCGACACGTCACTGCGTTCCGCGAGGCGAGAGGGGGGTATTGTGTTGCCATCATGGCCGCTGACTGCTACTGCGGTAGAGGGGGGCATTGAGAGCGATCGGCTGGTTGCATCATGGGTTGCGCCGCGGCTTAACATGCGCGCAAGTACAGGTATCACATGGCCGCAGATCTCAGTGGGTTTGGTCCGACGGGGACCTTCTCGCAACAGCAGACAGCGGCGTCGTTGCCAGAGCACCTCAGGAGAGGGGTTGGTCTATGGACAAAGTACAGGACGTTGACGACGGTCGCAGTACGGACACTGCATCGGTGGCAGGGGAATTGGCCCGCTGGACTATGCGAAATGTGTGTTGACCGTGGCGCGTGTCGTCCGAGATTTAGGCAGTCCGTCGAGCGAACCTGGGCAGACGGTGGCTATACGGCGACGCGAAGCAACCAGGTGCGAGCGATCACAAGGTTTGACGCGCCTTTCCAGGCTCGCCCGGGCGCTTCCCAGCGTTGACCTCGTCTCCTGCCTGTCCCGAGTACTGCGCTGATGGGCGGAATGATGTGGGGGATGAGTCCACCGGTCCTCGATCAGGACATTTGGGTGTCGCTGATGTCGACTGATGGAGCTGCGCTCGGGACTACGCCAGCACAGCCTACCATGCTCCGGCCCCTGATCATCATACACCCAATCCTGGAACAACGCCAGCACAGCTGCTCCTCCCCAGACCAGCAAGCGATGCATCCTACAATATGCCCCCCACCGGGCTCCGATGCTGTGCCAGGGAGCCCGATGTCTGCTAGAGCGGTCCAGCTTCTCCGGACGTGCACACCCAGCCATTCCCATCCATATAACCGGAAGCCCAGCCCAACCGACGAGTTTCTCCACTGATTCACACCCTGTCACATAATCTGCTCCCCGGCTGTCTTCTGTCATATCATCCATCCATCGGGAACGAAGCTCCGACTCGTAACAGCCCCCTATATCAATAGTAATCATGGTATGTCTGTTCCCTCCTCATCCCCCTCGTCGATGTCACTGCCATCTGTCTCGAATCACGCGCGCTGAAATGCTCTAATACCTGCTCAGATCGCTACTCAGTCTGTGCCCTGTCACAGCATTATGCCGCCATCATCGGCCTACCCAAGATATATCTCCCCATACTCTCCGGCCATGCCTCATACACCAGCGCTTATCATGCCTCAACCGTCGGCGAACGTCGCCTTTGCGTCGGCGCAGATCCCCGTCGCATCGGAAATTATTCCCCGCCTCTACATTTCCGATATCAGCGCCGCTGAAAACCCGGCGGTCCTGCGCGCCTTGGGCATCACGCACGTCCTCTCTGCCATGCGTGGTACCGTGGCCCTCCCGCCTGCAGGCTCCTGGCCTCTAATGCGCGCGATGCAAGTGCAGCTGGAGGACAACCCGTTCGCGGAACTTGCGGCTCATTTACCTGCCACGACCGCGTTCGTACGGGAGGCGCTCCGCGATCCAAGCGCACGGGTGCTTGTACATTGCGTCCAAGGTGTCAGCCGCAGCGCGAGCGTCGTCTGCGCTTTCCTGATCGCCCACTACGGCTGGTCACCCGCTCAAGCAGTACAATATGTCAAGTCAAAGCGTGCCAGTGCCGAGCCCAACTTCGGCTTCGTAGGACAGCTGCAAGAATATGCGGATAAGCTTCGTTCTGGAGCTTTCGCTTGAATGGTTGTACGTTGCTTCACTCTTCCCAACGCCGGGTGTGCAACTCATGCGAGAATCTAACAGTCGTCTGCGTTTCTTCTTCTCCGCCAGCTTTCTTCATGCTATGCATTTTGATCATAACTTATCCATTTCCATGTCTTCGGCTATCCTTTCCAGTTATTCGTAAATTATGCCATTAACACATGCCACAAAACACATACTCGACGACCCGATCACATACAATTGACTAAGTACACAAATGGGCTACATGTAATGATACGGACTGTTATCTACGTTACGTGTTCCTAACACTACACCTATAATTGCCATTTATCCTATAATTCTGAATCTAGTCCATATACATTGTGTGAGCTTGCCGGACGTACTTTGAACGCCGTAGGGCTGAACGTTAGCGACCATCCATTCCGAGCTGCGCAACAAGGTTGGTTCATATCCGGACCTGCCTAAAACGGCGGCGTGTGCAACATCCTCTATAACTGTACTCGACTACTATCGCGAGAAGGTTTGTATCTATCGGCCCTGAATTTGCGCCTGGTCCCACCGCGCATCGTGTAGGCATGCATCCCGCCACCGAAGACTTACATCCGACAAGATGAGATCGGATATCCGCCGCAGAGATCATCAAGTCGGGAATGACCCCAATGTGAACAGTGTTTGCTTCTGTTTCTGCTTCCCTTTGCCTTTCTTGCTCTGTGAAGGCACCTCATTGGGTGTATCGTTGACATCCGCACCGCCGGCCCCTGCATCCTGCGTCGAGTTCGGGTTGTTGGATGCACCATTAGCGCCCCATGCCGGGGCGGCCGGGGTTGTGTTGCCAACTATGTTCTTCAGCGAGATGTTCCCGCTAACCGGAGGTTTCTGCCTGGTAGTGGTCGAGGTGGGAAGTCCTGGAAACGCTTTGTTGGATAGATCAAGACCCTTCGCACGTCCCGCTGATGCTTTGGAAGCAGAGGTGATAGCGGGCCCTGGAACAGAATAAGGTCGGGGTACGTTCGCCGTGGACGCAGCGGGGGTGTTGCCCGTCCATGGCGTACGCTGCTGCGCATTGCTGCGAGGTACCGCTGTCGACGGCCCAGCGGGCTGCAGCGACGGAAAATGCTCGGGAAGGCGCGCTGGTCTGGGTGCAGAGGGAAGTGGCGATGATGCGGTACGCGACGAGCTGGCCGCCTGCGCGACGCGGTCCCACACGCGGGAAGGTTGCGCCCCGAGGCGGTTAGCAGTGGAGTGCTTTGCATTGAGAACACGGCCGCTGGTAATGCCGGCGAAGTCGCTACCCGTTCCTGTAGGCACAAGCTCAGGGAACTGGCGCCGTTGCTGTTCGCAGGACGTGGCATCAGCACGCATCTACCATGATATACCGCGGAAGTGAGAACTTACTTCTATCTTGAAGCCGTTCCAAGCACCGAGGAGATCGGATTTCTTCTCCTCGTCATCGAACATGTCGACGAGGAGATTGATGATGGTCGCGGTGTTATCCAGATTACGATCGAGAACGCTCCACACGGTCGAAATGAGGTCTCGAGAGGTAGATTCAGAGGCCCGGAAGGATCGAACCGCGGCTTTCACGGCTATTTCAGCGTTCGTAGGATTGGGAGCCAAAGTTCTTAAACGGGACAAGAACGTTGCGTGCCTCCTGCGATGCACGAGGTCATCAGTCATACGAAGAGCCGCGCTAACATGAAACGTACTCTGCAACAACGGGATCAACATCGCGTGGGGGCGATGGCGTTCGCTGACGAGCCGGAGAAGGTGATCGCCTGTGACTCGGGGTGGCCACAGCGCTGCTTTCCCCGCTTCCTGTGAGATGGGCTCCGAAACCTTCTCGTCGCCTCCCACCACCTCCCGCAGCTGGAGGTCGTGCAGCAGGCTGCGGGGGAGGCTCTCGTTCGCCTCTCCTTCCGCGGCCCCTGTCTCGACCTCCGGCGTTGTCCTCGAACTGAAAGTCAGTCTCTAGATGCATAGCAGCCTTCCTATCACGAGCAGACATGACGGCGCCGTGATTTTCCACCATATGCGCCTGTAGGTCTAACGCAGAGCCGAATACTACGAATTTTTGCGCGAGGCATTCCGCTTGGCGGCATGGGAAATGAGCATTGGTAAAATGATGTTCCTGGTACGCTAGTCAATGTCAAGCATCCACATCGCGTAGAATGTAATCACCAGTGCTTGATAATCTCTGAAGCTAAAGGTAAGGCGTCAATACTATACCTTTTCACATCATCGCAAACCGTCGGCTCACTATTGGTCCCTGATCTCCTGTCGTTTACACACAAAGCACTCCTCGTGACGTTCTCTCATGTGCGCGTACAGCTCGTCATCGCTGAAGAAACATTCCCGGCAGAATTCGCAGAGTGGATGAACGCCACCCTCTATCTTGTCCTGAGGTACGGGCTTCTGATTACGGTGCGGGATGGACGGCAGGTGTAGCGACAGCTGATTTGGGGGATACAGAGCATGCTCATGGGAGAAGACCTTCTTAGACCGGATGCAAAGATCGCTGCGAAACCCCGGTGATGAGGTTATCAAGATTGACCCCAACTGACTGCACTGACCACATGAGCTTGCCATGAACCGCCCGTACGTGGAGCTTGAGATCGCCCCATCCAGAGGCAATATAATCGCAACTCTGATCAGGACAATTGAACCGCAAGAGGATCAGGGTGTCCTCCATCATATCTTGAGTCTCAAAGAAGATGGATAACTTC
This sequence comes from Punctularia strigosozonata HHB-11173 SS5, assembly GCF_000264995.1. Taxonomy (NCBI): domain Eukaryota; kingdom Fungi; phylum Basidiomycota; class Agaricomycetes; order Corticiales; family Punctulariaceae; genus Punctularia; species Punctularia strigosozonata. The sequence continues at coordinate 283,826 of NW_006767441.1, read as the reverse complement.
GAGTCTTTGAACGGAATCGAGTCTGGGGTATAGCTAGAGAAAGCGGCATCGGGAGAGGTGGTAAAGATAACCGTTGGCTGAGGTTCCTGTATGCGAGCCGTGGTGCATCAGCAAAACTCAGCCAACGTCAACGCTTGCCACTCGAACCTTGCAAAACGTGCATTCCATCTTTTTGTAGAGAGCGCGCAGCCGAAGAGCGCATACATGGCAGGTACGATGGTTACATTCGGACACCGAGTAATATTTGACCGGCTCGGCACAGATCCAGCACACGGCGGCCTCATCAGCCTCAGAAGCGGCCTGAGCACCGTCCGTGGTGGTGTTTACGGCAGTCGTTGTCTCCACGGCATTTTGGTGATCGGTCGCAGGCGCAGCATCGTTAGCTTTCGCGATAGGCGTTGTCTGCGAGCGATTTCCCCCTCGACGATTCTTGCGACCACCGCGAGATGAGTTCTGCTGGCGGCTCGGTTGTTGAACGACGGTAGACATGATGGTGATAGCGTGAATAGGATTTGAGGATTGAAGCTGAAACTGGAGTCACTAATTTATTGATCAGCGGGATCACAAACCGAATGCAGTCACTGCGGTCCCGAATGTAATGAATGGCCAGGCTGATACGGGTGTGGCGTGACAGTCATGGGGTATTCATGTTTATGACTGCGTGACAACACTACTGTCACTCACCGCTTCCTCCTCTACTCCAAAAATTGTACCAGGGGTCTGTGGTGGGTTTGGGGCTCAACAACTACCTTACCGTTCTGTTTTACATCAAAGCTCGTGGTAAATGGCGTTTGGTATGTGTGGCCCGGATCGTAATGCGTACAGATGTCCTGAACTCGAGAAACAAAACAGGTGTTCCAGGAGGCCGTGGCGGCTTCGGCGGCGGTAGGGGTCGCGGCGGTGGAGGTGACCGGGGTGGAAGGGGCGGGTTCCGCGGAGGACGAGGTATTCTTTCCAGATAATCGTAGCTTGCGGCGGATCTGAACGCATGTGTAGGAGGAGCAAGGGGCGGCGTACAAAAGGGCGGTCGCGGTGGTCGCGGTGGACCTCCTGGCCGAGGCGGCGCTCGTGGAGGACGTGGTGCCGGACGCGGTGGAAGAGGAGGTGCAAGGGGCGGCGCTAACGTTGTGCTCGAACCGCACAGGCATCCCGGCGTTTTCCTCGCTAAGGGCAAGGAGCACATGCTTGTCACGAAGAACCTCGTCCCTGGAGAATCCGTCTACGGCGAGAAGAGAATATCTATCGACGGCGGCGTAGACGGCACCAAGGTCGAGTACCGCGTCTGGAACCCCTTCCGGTCCAAGTTGGCCGCTGGCGTTTTGGGCGGTTTGGACCACATATACATTGCACCCGGCAAGAAGGTGCTTTACCTTGGTGCTGCCAGCGGAACCAGTGTCAGCCACGTCGCAGACATCGTTGGTCCCGTACGTCTCCTCGTTTACGCATGCGTATACGTCCTAATGCTTGACATACAGGAGGGCATCGTCTATGCCGTTGAGTTCTCGCCTCGCTCAGGTCGCGACCTAATCAACATGGCGAAGAAGCGCACCAATGTCATTCGTACGTGTTTTCCTCGGGTATGAATAGTTTGCCTCTTGACCATCCTTCTAGCTATTGTGGAGGACGCGCGTGCGCCCCAAAAATACCGTATGCTGCTCTCGAGCGTCGACGCCATCTTCGCCGACGTCGCACAACCCGACCAAGCCCGTATCGTGGCGCTCAACGCAGAGAACTTCCTCAAAAACGGGGGCCATGCTATCATCTCCATCAAAGCCAACTGCATCGATTCCACCGCTCCGGCCGCGGAGGTCTTCGCATCGGAAGTGCAGGTTCTGCGGAAGTTCCACTTCAAGCCCATCGAGCAGGTGACGCTTGAGCCTTACGAGCGTGACCACGCGATGGTTACAGGTGTGTTCATACTTGGATCCTTCAGCTTCAACCCGGGACGTGTGATGACAATACCTGCAGCTCAGTACCAGCGACACGCATGAAAACGTTAATCATCAATGCTCTGTGTATGGACGTGGCCGGTACCATATATTTTCTGCTGTGTAGTCTAATTTTCGCTCTCATGTGTCATGTTATTACCTTCTGTTCGTCCATGCTCACGATGCATGTATGGGTTGTCCGCGTCTGCAATATCAATCCGGCCGCGTTATTTTGGGATCTAGGCGTGTTCGGGGCCGGGTTTGGATTTCCTGTGCCAGCTGCGGCTTCCGACGCCGGCGTAGGCTACGTATCACTCACGTGCAGAACGCTCATACTTGACCAGACGCCATCACCGCGACAGCGCATAGCGCCCCTACGCTGCCCACCCAGCCGACCCCGGCGAGCTCAAGCAGGCTGCCTAGCTAGTTCATGAGTCTGCGACCAGCCCAAGTTGCGCTAGATCTCGGGACCCCACCAGGCTCAGCGCGCACTTCTTCCGACTTTGAAGAGATCAATTACCCGCCAACCAACTGGACCAAAGCACCCACCCCGCCGCCCGACTACAGACAGGAGGAGCTACCACTGCACTACATGACTGAGGACTCAGCTCGGCGGAGGGTCGTCAGGACCAATGCCGGCGCGAGCGCGAGCAACGGGCACGACTACGGTGCAGTGTCGGAGAAGGGGTCTGCATACGATGACGATGGGGGCAAGGACGTCTATTCGAAGATGAACTTGGCCAAGGCGAACGGACTGGGTGGTGGGCGCATTCGACGCCCTCCTCCTCCACCTGCCACGTCGATGGTACGTGCGCTCCATTGATGGCCATCATGCGCTGGCGCTCACTCGATATTCAGCGCGAATTCTTGGAACAAAATATGGAGCACGTTGCTCCAGCCATCTACACGCTCCTTTCGTGCTGGACGCGCTTCTATAAAATCGGCTACTCTCCGCATGTTATCTGGGACGAGGCCCACTTTGGAAAGTTCGGCTCGCATTATTTGAAGCGCGAATTTTATTTCGACGTCCACCCACCTCTCGGAAAGATGCTTGTCGGCCTCGCTGGCTTACTCTCCGGATACGATGGACACTTCGACTTCAAGAGCGGCGAAAAGTATCCGGATAACGTCCCTTACCAATCAATGCGCGTGATGTTGGCGATGTTCGGTGTCGCATTAGTGCCTCTGGGGTGGTACACAGCTGTGGAGCTAGGGATGAGCTGGAGGGCCTGCCATCTCGTTGCGCTAATGGTGCTATGCGGTGAGAAAGCTTGGCTTTCCGTTCTTCCTCGCGCAATGCTCATATACATCCCAGATGTTGCTTGGCTGTGTATATCGCGATTCATCCTGCTGGATTCCATGTTGCTTTTCTTTACATTTTTAACGGTGTTCTGCCTTACTAAGTTCCACAACCAACAATATCAGTACGCATCATCGTATTACCCTACTTTCACGACTTGTTTATATTTTGTAGGCCGTTTTCTTTCGACTGGTGGTTCTGGTTGGTAATGACTGGTCTTTCCATCGGATGGGTGAACGGGTGCGTACATTAGCCCATATTGGCGGCATGATATTGATACCCGATGTATAGCGTGAAACTAGTCGGTCTGTTCGTTACTGCACTGGTCGGCTTATACACCATAGAAGACCTTTGGGAAAAGTTCGGCGACTTGAAGATGTCCTACGTACGTCTTCTCGGTTCCCCCCGCACTGTTGCTGATTTGTTTGCAGCGAGACCAAGCGAGGCATTGGGGTGCTCGCATCGCTTGTCTGATTATCCTTCCATTCCTTACCTACATGGCCGCATTCAAGCTTCATTTCATCATTCTCAACCACTCTGGACCAGGTGACGCTCAGATGAGCTCTCTCTTCCAGGCAAACCTTGAAGGCAATGACTTCGCCAATAACCCGCTAGGTAGATCTCCCCATATTCGCACCATGATGAAGCACTAATCTTCTACCAGACATTGCTTTCGGTTCAAAACTGACCCTGAAGAACGTTGGGTACGGTGGGGGATTGCTGCATTCGCACGTCCAGACCTACCCTGTGGGCTCCAACCAGCAACAAGTCACTTGCTATCACTACAAGGATGATAACAACCAGTGGATCATTCAGCCTCCGTGGGACGAGCCTGTGTATGACTCCAGCTCACCTCTTCGGTACCTCAAGCACGGAGATGTCATTCGTCTACAACATGCTCCGACTACTCGCAACCTGCACTCGCACAACGTTCCTGCACCTGTATCGAAGCACAACAACGAGGTCTCTTGCTACGGAAATGCGACCATCGGCGACTACCACGATTACTGGGTTGTTGAGGTTGTTGACGACTTGCATCGTGGAAGAAGAGAAAAGGTCGACCGCATCCATTCGTTAACGACCAGAATGAGGTTCAAACATCAAGTCCTCGGCTGCTACTTGCGGGCAGCGAACGCCATTTTACCTCAGTGGGGCTTCAAACAGATCGAAGTCAGCTGCGATAAGGAGAATAACCCGAAGGACACCCACACGTACTGGAACGTGGAAAGTCACTGGAACGAACGCTGTCAGTTGGATCCCGCTGCTCGATAAGTACGGCTGCTGATCTTTCATTGCACAGTGCCACCCGGCGATGCTCGTTACTACAGTTCCCCGTTCATTCGTGATTTCTGGCATCTGAACGTCGCGATGATGACATCAAATAACGCCCTCATTCCCGATCCCGATAAGGAGGATATCCTTGCCTCGAAGCCCACCGATTGGCCGCTGTTGCGCCTTGGATTGCGTATGTGCGGGTGGGGTGATAACCAGACCAAGTATTACCTTCTGGGCACACCTATCATATGGTGGGGCAGCACGATCAGCCTCGGGTTATCTCTAGTGGTCCTCGGGGTGTACCTCCTCCGCCAGCAGCGGAAATACGTTGACATGGAACCCAGTGCGTGTCTATGATGCATAGTACTTCTTATAACCGACATGTTTTGCAGGGGAGTGGGACCACTTCTTGTATGTTGGCAAGATCGCATTCTTCGGCTGGTTCTTGCATTTCTTCCCCTTCCTAATCATGGGTCGCGTTACCTACCTCCATCACTATGTACGCTATCTTTTACTTTCCGGTCACTTGCATGGACGCTGACTACTGCTGCTTAGCTACCAACATTGTATTTCGCCGTGTTGATGGCGGCCCACTTGATCGATCACGCTGTGTTCACGTCGCGCCGGTTGACGGAGAAGACCAAATGGATTATATTCGGAGTCATCTCGTTCTCTATCGTCGCATGTTTCTGGTGGTTCAAAGGGTTGGCATTCGGGATTGATGGACCTATCAACGAGCATTGGGGTCTCTTATGGCGCAAGGTCAGACTTGCTTTCTAGCAACTCACGTCCTGCCACTGATATTTATACCCTTGACAGACCTGGAATATCTATAATCTGTAGTGATATATACATGGACGCTGTCCAGGCGCTCTTTATATAATACAAGTATATGAGACTGCCGTTCGCGGGGGTGTTGTCGTGGTGTCGCAGTATTACCGTTGCTCAGGTATCTCACAATGAGCAAACGATGTCTGCGAGGCGCCGCAGTGTTGAGGCAGGAACGAATCCCGGGCTAGAAGGTCAAATATGGACGAAAGGCCCCATGCAGACGGTACTGTACTTCCCCACTTCGATCAAGTCAGGTCGGTAACATAAATATGTATTATTCTACATCGTTTTGGTCTTCCGAGTCCTCGCTCTCTTCGTCCGATGTAGCTATAAGGGGTATATGTTGCCTCCTCGGGGTAGGGGATGGCGGAACAACAGAGGCATGCGAGGGCGTGGGGAGTGCGCTCCTGGACCCAATTCCCGAACCGAGCCCTAACATGTACATGCCGGATATCGTCCTCGTTCGCGACTGTGGCGACGGCTGGGAAGTGCCCGAACGTGCCAGGGAGGCCACATGCGAGGGCATAGACACCCGCAAGCCAATTTCAGCGAATGGATCTGAGTCAGTGTTAGGAGCTAACCCGGCGCTGGCGCGACGCTGATATTGAGGGAAAAGCCGATTGGACGAGTTCTGGTGTCGCAGACGAGGCTGGGTCACGACGGAGCCAAAGGTTGGTGCAGGGCTCGGCGATCTCGACGTTCCGAATAAGCCGCCTGTCCACGACCATGTCGTGGCCTTGGGGCTTTCCGGCGGTGCCGAGGGTTGTTCTGCTTCGTGCGCGGGCCCCTCATGTAAAGCACGTTTCACAGAGGCGATGTCGTGCTGCACGTCTTCAAGTTTGCGGCCAAACGTTCTGAGAGCCTTCTGCACCGCCGAGTCTTCTCCGGTGACGAAGAGTCGGATATCCTTCTCTAGGTCTCCCATTCCATCGTCAGTGGCGGAAGAGAGCGCACCGGGGACACTGAGCAGCGTCTCATATCCCATGATCATACGTTCTTCGTCCGCAATTCGGATCTCGAGCTCCACTCGGGCATCCTCAGTGAAGTCGCTCAGCCTCTCTATGGCAACGCGCAGGACAGCGTGATGCTGGTTGGCCCCAAGGGAGTGCGCGCTCGACGACGCCCCAGTGTCGTCCTGTGAGACTCCTATGTCACTCTGCAGAGCCTTGAGAGCGAGATGGCAGTCCCTGAACGCCCGCTGCATACTATCATAGCGTGTCTTGACCTGTTGGAGGTCGACGAGAAGCGGGTTCTCGTTGGTGACCTCCATGATAGAGGCATGAGCACCATCAGCAGTCGGAATATCGTCACCCTTGGCGGGCTGCGGGGTGACCATCGCGACAGCTTCCTCCTCAGCCACCGTAGATGCGTCGTCGGATGGCAAGGCCGGGAGGTACGCGTCGTTTTCGATCGATAACGGAGTTGCTGATTCTGTGGCGTCCGTGGGGAATGCGATGCTGGATGTCCGCGTCGTCACGCCCGGGCTCGGCTCGGCTTTACGAGACTGCACCTCCTCAAGATCTGATGCCGTAGCCTCAACCGGTGGCGCGTGGTACGCCGACGACTGCCCCACATCGGGCGAGGTAGACTCCTCCGATTCTGCGACTACGCTATCCAGCTGCTGGATCTCCGGATGTAGCACGGGCTCATTGGAAATGTCGTCGCGGGAAAGCGGTTGCGATGTCGAGCTAGGAGCATGTGCCGACGCACTGGGTGCCATTGACTGAGTATCACCTGCGGTGTGTGCGGCTGCGAGACTCGGGGATATATAAACCTGGACATCTCCTCGCGCCGAGGGCGTTGCTGAGCGATCTTCTATCACTTCCGGAGTCACGTCGTCGTGCAGATGTGGCTGTTGTTCATGCGTGTGTTGTGGCGGTCTGTCAATGTCCTGGCCGTTGTCCGGTAGCATAATGATATGTCCATTTGTCTCTTGGCTTTGCGGTCGAAATGATGCACTCTTTGGAGGAACACTCGGCGGTTCATCGTCGTAGTCCCTGATCCCGTTCGCAGTCCTCAACCTGGCGATCCTTCTCTCCAACGCCATTCTGGCTCCTGTCTCCGCGTTCAGTTCGGAAGACAACGCCCTAACCGCACCCTCCGCAGCGATGATCCTTGCCGTAGACGCAAATCGGAAATCACCGTCCACGCCACCACATTCCTGGAGTTTTCCGGCAGCACTGAGCATGGCCTGACACGCATTCTTCACGTCTTCCGGGTCATCGCAACCCGCTTTCTGGAGTTTCTGTTTTGCGTCCCTGATCCACCTTGCGAGGCCTTCTTGTAGTGCCTCCTCCCTGCTCAACAGCGCAAGCCTGAGGGCTACCTCTCTCCGACGTCCAAAACGCTCCTTCGCCAGCTCGCCAGTCAGCTCATCCAATGCATCTCGGAGCCTTGAGGCATCCGACTGTGATGACGACAGGAGATGCTGCAGGGAGGCAAGCTGGCTCTCATAAGTAGATATGGTGGCAGCATGGCGAATCTTGAGCTTTTCGAGTGCGGCTTGGAGAGAAGAGGTGGTCTGTTGGGAAAATTTCCTAAAAAGTGCCGGAACGGCGTCAGCAAAATATCGATCGTGACAAAGAGAGCATGTGCACATGTAGCGAGAAACCATTTTGGCGGCGGTATTGTCGTCGATCCGTAGCTTTTCAAGTTCCATCGCAGTTTGAGCTGCATGAGCGCGCTCCACCTCCCAGGCACGTCTTTCCGCTTCGCGCTCGGCGGCCAGGGACGCCAGTTCGCCATGGAGTCGGGTGATCTCAGCTTCGAACGCTTCGGAGGACGCGCTGAATTCCGAGAACAATCTCTGAAGTCCTTGCCTATTCGATGCAAGGCCGTGCACCAGATTTTCGCTGACAATGCTCGATGAACTGACGCTTGAGGACGTGCGCGAGTGACCAGGGCTCTTATGACGGCCTTCCAGCTCTCTGACGAGGTCGGCATATTCCTGCACGACGAGGTCCGCCATATTACGTTCTTCCTCCGCTGCCCAGATCCGCCTCTCCAGTTCACGCTCACGTTCCTCGTACTCCGCCTTGATCGCATACGTCTTAGCGACCTCTTCTTTGGCACGATGGACTTCGTGGCTGTGTTTCCGGATCTCGTTGTTCGCCTTAGCAAGCTCAGCAGACCGTGCAGCGAGCGTAGCCTCCGTGGCGGTAAGCTTGTCGGACAGAGAACGCAGCGCAAGGGTCAATTCTGCGGCTTGATGGGTGGCATTGGCCGCGGCGATGTCGGGCGCTGGTTCCGCGCGCAGAGTAGCAATCTCTTCCAGGAGCCTTGTGTTTTCTACTTCCAAGGCGCGTGTTCGAGAGAGTGCATGTGATGCTTCCAGTGAGTGCCGCTGAAGCTTGACAGCGTTGGCGTGGGCCTCATCCTATATCAGATACTGTGAATGAACCGCTTGCTGACTGTTCCGACGTTGGCAGACCTGGTATCTTGCTACCGCCGCGCGCAGGCTGACGAGTTCAAGAGCTAATGGATGTTCGTCGTCGAGCAACGGCTCGTCGGACTCGGAGGTCGACATCCGTACGTCTTGATCACAGCCACATCACCTGGCCAATTACAGCATCGGTGATCAAAATAGTTCATGTTTGCCCACTTCGAACCAAGTGCTTATATTATCACGTCCGACCAAGTACCTTTAGCGTTATCACGGTATCTGAGGTCTTGAGGTGGAGGCGTTTCAAAGTTATATCATTAACATGACACGATGCAGTACGTGGGTGATTCAAGCAAACGCCACGAAAGCAACGGAACCAAGACCCAGGGTGAGGCTCAATCCACCAAATGCCCGCAATCCCATCGCTCCGCTGTCCGTCTGGGAGGGGCTTGCCGCGCTCCCACTGTCCGATGGCGAGGTGCCGGCGCTGGATCCGCCGGAGGCAGAAGAGGTACCGGTGACAGCGGCGGAGGCAGATCCACCGGTAATGGTTGCGGCGGCGGCAGCGCCGTCTACTTGGATGAAGGACACGGGCTCCGTAGCGGTCGCGGTCTCAGAGCCGTCGTCTGCTACGCAAACGGCGTTGCCACCGGCGATGGTGCAAGCCGCTTCAACAGTGAGACTATCAATGGTGTCGATATCGATGACGGAGGCGTAATCAGATCCTTCGACGAGGGTCGCTGTAGGATGCCAGAGATGAGCATCGACGCGGAAGGGCATGGGAACGCTGCGTATCCACCTGTCCCGACTATGCCGATATCTGCGTCATCGGTGACGGTAGGAGCAGCGGCGATGGCCCACGTCGTGCGCCCTGCGGAGTCAACGCCGACTTCGCTGGCAGTGAGCGGTTGCGGGTCGAATCCGGGAAGGTACAAAGACAACTGCGCGAAAGAGACTGAAACACCACCGTTAGCATGCATCAGGCCAGGAGGCTGAAGTGCTCTCACCTTGCGCGCCGCAAGCCAATGCTAGGAGGGTAACAGCTTTGTGCATGTCGGCAAGAACAGTAAGGAACGGCGACGAAAAAAAGAACGGGTCCGGAGAGCGAAAGTACGCGTCTCAAGGCGGTTGTTGGGTAAAAAGGTAGCAGGAGCAGCGGCGACCCATGTCCGCTTTTCTGCTGTCGCAAGGCCAGGCTCCAGGGGCACGCGTTGTGTTGTCCAATTGGAAAGGGGCGAGCTTACACACTCCGATGATCCCGGATCGAAGGATAGGCTTCAATTTGCCAACGGTCATTGCCACGGGAACGGTGACCCTACTTCGAATCCATATTAAGGTCTGGACATAATTTTCGCGTGAGGGTTGACAAGTGCATCTCGGGTTGGCCCGTTTCGGATCATAATCAACGTATAACGAATGCGCAGTGGTGGTCCAGTCACAAGATGATCTACGACGAAGCCTTGGAGGATTGAACCTCCAGGAACCTGATCACTTGCTGATCTTCGTCCCCTCATGCACTTCACGCAGAGCTCACGGCGCGTAATCTTCCTGGCAATCACTCCCGACTCATGGTTGCCACGACGAGGATGTTCGACGGAGGCACTTGAGCGCTCGTATTCGCATTGGCGCAGGCACTAGCCATGCAATCCGCGTTTCGCGTGGTCGCCTTGATCAGAAGTGAAGAAGGCGAGATGCAGCAGCACTGGAAGCGGCGATACTAGAGTGTATTTGTAAGGTGGTAAAAGTTCCCCGCAGTAGGCAAAGATGTCCGCGAGGAGCCCCGCCAAAACATGCAGTGCATAGTCAACGTCCCACTCCACTTTGCCCGTGCTGCAAATACATTCTGCTCTGGCAAGATCCGTGATTTGGCATTTTAATACAATCCGGTAGTCCCCAAGTCACAATGTTTGGGCTCTGGAGGTCCTGGTGATGACTCCGCAACCCAAACACCAGTCGTCGTCCCATAATACCACTACTTGGCCCTCGGCTGCGGCTTTGAGTGGTTCATCGAGGCTTATCCGTATTCGGCCTTCGCTGCGACTGGTATCAGTGAAGCCTGTGTCAGAGGATGTGGTAGACAACATTATTAGAAACATACGCTCGAACCGTGCAGGGAACACTGTCCATCTTGTGGCGAAGCTGCATACGACACTTGTAACCATCCGGCGTATGGATTTCAGGTGGAGGGCAATCGGCCCATATCCAGGAGAACGCATTCGTCGTGACGGCATCCACGAACAAGAATGGATGGTTGCTAGCAACATGGTGTCACCGACTAGATCAGGGGTTCGTTTTCGACGTCGAGAGGACTCGGCTTCACCTTCCAGGGACGGCATATATGGTGTTGTTTTTGGTATCCTTCCTTGAAACAAACATTCTCTCTACCATACCAGACGCTCTCCAGTTCTCGCCGATAGTATAAGTCATCAAGCCCTGATGCGACCCGAGGCGCTTCCCGGTCACTTCGTGGATAACAGGGCCCGGGCATGGAGGTATATATTGAGCTGCAGGCCCACCTTCGTCAGCGAAGGGATCAGGACATGAGCAGAAATCACTGACTTATGAAGTCAGAAAACCTTCTCTTCTCGCCGACAAAACATATCCCCATGCTCTCCTCCCTTTCTGCGGTATGTAAGCCCGCTTGTTTCGCGATCTCCCTCACTTCGTCCTTTTTCAGGTGCGCTATAGGAAATAGTGCTCGCTCGAGGCCAGTCTCGGAAACTGAGGCGAGGAAATACGTTTGGTCTTTACGGCGGTCCGCACACCGGAGCAATTGCGGACGTTTATGAACAGGGTGCCATGACTTGCGAGCGTAGTGACCTGTGGCAATCCAAGCCGACGGAGGGAGGTGGTCGGTGAGAGCGCCAAATTTCACCTCTTTGTTGCACCAAACATCCGGATTCGGCGTCACGCCGTTCTGCCAGGCCTCCAACGAGGGTTCGAACACGCGCGTCCAATATTCCCGCGAGAGATCAATCTGCTCTGCCGTCGCATGCTTGAGGTTCGGGATGGCCGAACGGAATTGGATGCCTCACCATGTCACATGGAATGCCGAGGGCTTTGCAGACGCGTTGGACGTCTTCCCAGTCCTTTTCCCATTCGCAGCCGCGGTCGGTGCCGGTCTCGTCTCGCGTATCCCAGTTGCGCATGAAAACGGCAGACAAATCATAATCCTGAGAGTTTTCATTGAGAATGAAGAACGGCGCGCAACTTTCTGAATACTCGCCTGGTCTGCGAGCAACTTTGCCGTGACGGAGGAGTCTACGCCTCCGGACATGGCGACGATTACTGTACTGGGGTCAGGTTAAGTTTCGTTTGAAGGTGATATTTGAGATATACCTCTGTCACCCTTCTTCGGGACCTGCCTCTCTGCATATGTCGAAAACAAACGTCGCGCAACACAGCCGACCGAGCATCGTCGCGCAGCTGCAGCCAAGATCATCGCGCAAGGACTTGAGCGGGAGTGGCTGTGCGTTCTGTGTACCATCAAACGGTCACATGACCCCGCTGCCCGCTTCCGCGACCGACCAGCTGAACTCCGAGCTTGGCATCGACCACATCGCCTGAAGATATTCGCCGCCAAGATGCCCGCCTCGCGCGAGTCGAGCGTAGGACCCATTGCCCGCCGGGGACTTCAGCCGCGGGTGCACAGACCGTACAACGCTGACGACCTCAACTTTGGCAAGCGCACCGGCATCCGCATCGACCACGATGGCGGGTCCGACGAAATCCAACCGTTCGATCAGCTCCTCCATCGCTTGGACGCTCAGCCCCGACCTCAAGTACCAATTTGGAAGAACCGAAGGAAGAGTACGAAGAGAGCAGCTACACCTATATTAGAAGACGCTGACGGCGCACAATCTATGGAGCTTGCCGACAGTGAGGCAATACGCGCGCATATATGCGTTGATATTGAACGGATCCTTTTGCTCTAGCTCCCGATGCCTACTTTAAGACCACAGGCCAGCCTATCGCTCCCAACAGTATCAGCCGTGTCGGATCATCGTCTCGGCCAGTCGCACGCGTGTCCGATGTGGACTTCGACGCCGTCCCCTCTCCCCGGCCGTCGAGCCTGTCTCAGTCGAGGCGTAGCTCAAGACCCGCTGGCCGGTCTGATCTCTCGAAGTCATACCTTGCGGACGACGACCGGCAGTACGAAGTGCCGGTGCGGTCTCCAACCCAGTCCCGCTCGGTGCTCAAGTCGCATGTTTCCGTCACGTCCGTCGGTCTGCACGCGGATGAGTCCTCTCGGCGTCGGAGCACCCACTCTACTCGTAGCCACAGGGACTCCGGCGCCGACTCGCCGGAAGTGGGTCGCCGCACCGCCTTTTCTGTCTCGCGCCTCTCGAACAGGTCGTCGTACGCGCCTCAATATGATCAGTACGACGATGACAGCGACAATGAGCCACTGGCGGACCCGGTGCCGGGAGAGGTATATGAAGCGGAGTACGAACCGGAGCCGATGCCGAGGGCGGCCACCCCGGGACGACCGAGTACCAGTTTTAGTCAGCTGGATCAGACCGACGACGACGAGGGGGAGAAGGAGGATGAAGTAGCGCCTGCGCCCCGATTCTCCGCCCGTGAGAAGGGCAAAGGGCGTGCGAGTGACGTCCCTCCTGCGATGGACGAAGAGGACGTACGCCTTACGAACGGTAGGTTCGACGAGTCCATGCTGGATGACGTACCGGACGTGGATCCATTCGACGGCGCGAACGGTGTGGAAGGAGAGTCGCAAGGCGAGGAGGAAGAGCCGCAGAAACCGATATCAGACGGCAAGCGGAGGAAAAAACGTAAATCGGATGAGGCGCGTGTGGATGACGAGCTCGCGGCGGAAGACGATGCGGAGGCCGATTCGCGTCCGAAGAAATCGAAGAAAACCAAAACCCCGAAGCCGAAGGCGGACAAGCCCAAGTCGCAAGCCAAGCGCGTCCGTGCGACGAAGCCGCTGTCCTCTAACTCCCAGAAGGAAAATCTGCAGAAAGAAATCCGCCTTCCCGTCCACTCGGGTGAGTATGTGATGGTGACCCAGGTCTGGCTGTCTATACTGACCAGCCGTCAGAGCCAACACCTGATCCCGACGAGCAACCTGGTTTGCGTCGTGGCAAACGTGTCCGGTACGCCCCCCTCGAATGGTGGCGCCTGGAGCGCGTTGAGTATGGCGCACAACGCGAGTCGCAGGGAGGGCAAGTGGCGGAAATAAAGGCGATCGTTCGCATACCGCAAGAAGAACCGCAGCCCCTCGGCGCGAAACGCAAGAAGGGAAAGCGAGCTGCGAGCATGAGGCCTCGGCCGCGGAGTAAGAGCCAGAGTAAAGCCGTGGATGAAGAACAAGAACTCGAAGATCTGGCCGAGGATTTCAACCCGGAGGAAGGCTGGGATGACAAGACCGAACCGTACGGCGTGGTGAAGGACTGGGATACTGGTGACGAAGTGGAGAGACGTAATGCGCATTGTCCATCATCCCAATCCTACCGCTGACAATGTCAATCAGGTATTGCCTTCACTGCCAAGATGGTCCAACCCCGCGCATCGGAGAATGCGACATTTTTATACCAGAAGATCTTCGGCGATGGCGAGTTCATCGCAGCTGGAGAGCTTATTTTACCTGTGGGCGGGGAGAAGCCGAGCAAGAACTCGAAGGACAACACCTATGTGCGTTTTCTCATTTCAAGCGTGCTTTTTTCGACGACTCATGCATTGAGGCAGATATTCTACGTGATTGAAGGCGCCGTGCAGATCAAGGTCCACCGGACGTCCCTCATTCTGTGTTCAGGCGGGACAGTGATTGTCCCTCGAGGTGAGTCGAGAATCATTTCCCCTCCTGAGGAAGGATGCTAACATAACGTTCTGGCAGGCAACATGTACTACATCCAGAACATCGCTAACCGCGACTCTAAGCTGTTCTTCACGCAGGCGCGGAAGATGCCCACCAGCACCACGGACGGACCGCCCGCGTCTCCTCGCAAGTCTCGCACGGACTCGGCGGGCCCGACGGACAGGCCAAGGCGGAGATCATCCACCAGCGCCGTACCATCTTAGGGTCACCATATGTACGAGATAACCCGCTCACGATCGCCTTTTTATTTCATGTTGTATATTATATCCTATCCAAGAGAAATGAATGTGAAAGATGCAGATAGGGGCCGTTTATATGTTGTCAGCCGGGAACAAACGCGAGCAGAGAGTGATGATGGGATTAAGCAAATGACTAAAGCATGTGAGCAGGGACTAAGGAAGCAGCGCTCTCGCGCTAGGACGGAGAGGTAGCATGCTTCTGATGGAAGCCGAGGCCCATTAGCGAGGACGAACGCGACGGCGGCGTGAGCAACGTCGTGCCGCCATCTGTCTGGCCATATTTGGACGCAGGTAGGTTGCTGGTGTCGAGTGCAAGCGTGCCGCGGCCCTGGGTGCCGCTGGAGGTCGCGGTGCTGGGTACGGACGGGAAGGCATCAAACAGCTCCTGGTCGAAGCCGGGCGAGGAGAGGGAGGAGGTCGTAGATGACATCCAGGACTCGCGCCGAGATGCGTGTTCGCCATCGGCGACCGGGGACAGCGAAGAAGAGGAAATGTCGAGGTCCAGAAGCCTGAGAGAAGGGGCGGGTGATGAGGCGCGAGGTCGTAGCTCGTCTGCATGGGAAATCGTCAGTCTGAATCGTCAAGGTGGAGTGCCCATGTAACACCTACCGCGAGAATCCATGGTCCGGATCGACGGCGTCCGGCTCTTGGACTTGCCGAACATCTTGCCCGCGAAGCTCGTCGCCCTCCCAATGCCTTTCCGTGGGGAGGACGTACTGCTCTTCAAGCTCCAGCGGGAGCTTGCAACGCTCGCATCGTCCTTAAACACTGATGATGGCCGGCCGCTTGCCAGGCTCCCGTGCCCTTGCTGCGGAGGCGTGACCAGTACACCCAGTTCATCGTATGAGTTGGGCGTCTGGAGTGCCGCCGATTCGTCCGTCGTGCTCGTGGAAAGCTCCGAAGCGATGCTGTCTCGCGGGTACGCGGTCGACGCACGCTTGCGCAGCGAGCGCAGGCTGGAGAAGAGGCGCGAGTCGGGGCTCTTGGGTGGAGGCGTCGGCGGCGGGGTTTCCATCGCGCTGGAGGAAAGCGAGCCGAGCTTGTCCTTCGGCGCCTTGTCCTTCGCTTTGTCGCTTTGGCTTGGCGGGTCGGCCTTGATGGTTTGCACAGACAGGTTTCGATTGTGCGCCTTAGCGTCCGAGTTCGTATCTGCGGCCGAGGCGCCGAGTGTCCCCGCCAGCCCAGCCGAGCTAGAGAAGACGTCCTTGCGCGGGCTGAAGTAGCCGCCGAGCTCCAACTGATGCTCGAGGAAAGCAGCATCCGCAAGCAAATCGGCAAGATCGCCTCCCGGGGATGGACTAGGAGGCTCGGCGGTGGATTGGGTAGGAGCATAGACCACCTGCGAAGACGACGAGGGCCCGTAGGTGCGGGATCGGGCAGGCGTCGAGGGCGCGGGAACCTTGACAGTCTCTTTGCGGTGAACTACGGCGGTGAAGGAGCTCTTGCGGGGCTGAACCGGAGCGGCGGCGGCAGCAGGCGCGGAGGCAGGTTTTTCTTTTTCAGGAGGAGGAGCAGCGGCCACGGATGCCTGGGCGCCGGGCTCTGTCGCGATTGGGGTCGGCGTTTGCGAGGTTGTCGATGCGGGGCTCGCGATGAACTCATCTTGCACGAAATCGCCGGCGGATGCGGAATTCTTTCTCGATATCGGGGTGGAGACCAAAGTGGCCCTGCTGGGCTTGGGGGAAATGCGCAAGAGCTGGGGCTGGGTAATGATCTCCGCGTCCGAAATGTCGGATTCGGTCGACATGTCGGAGGCGGTGGAGCCGGCGGTGCCAGGAGTAGAGGGTAGGCTGGCCGCGGTGGAGGGCGTGGGGACCGAAGGAGCGGGCATGGGAAGGTTGGGTGGACGACTCTCGCGGGGCGAATGCACTGGAGATGGAGTCTTCCGCGGGGACGACTGTGTGGGAGGTGCAGAATCGCCCTGAACTGGCATAGCCTGTACTAGAGCAAGAGCGGGTTCCGCGGAGGTGGGACTCGAAATCGTTGATAGCTCGGCGTCGGGCTCGGGTACCACCTGCTCTAGAGGACTCGCAGTGTTAGGGACTGGGGCAGTTGCGTCGCCGGGGTCCGAGTGCGCAGGAGGCAGCGATACCGGCTCCAGCAAGGCAGTAGCTTGGATAGTTGTAGTCGACGCTGGTGAGGGCGGGTCGTCAGACGGCGCGGATGGGGCTCCGACCTCGGTCGCGGCGGAGTCCACAAGCACTTGCAAAGCCGGGACTGCACCTGCCTCTTCGGGTGCGCCCACTGGGATCGATGGGGAGGGGCTTTCAAGCACAGCAGGCATGGGTTCGCCCGCGAGTGCTCCTGGAGTCACTTCCTGCGTGCCCTCCGCCGCGATAACGGGCGACGTCAAAGCCGACTCGCTCGCGACTCGCCTCTTGCTCTCCATTACCGACGACTTTTGTACCTTGCCAGCGCTGGAAACGTTACGTTGTAGCGTTGGGATATGATGTGGCCGCCCGAGGCCCTCGACCCTGTTCCCGTAGAGCATGCCCTTCTTCTGGCTCGCTCCGCTGGGCGCGACCGGCGGCACACCCATACCGAACCTGCCCCTCGGTACGGGTGTGCCCCCACGTTGCTCAAAACGCGCGATCTTGTCGCGGAGGCTGTTCGTGCTCGGGCTCGCGGGAACATTGGAGCCCGTGGGCGACTTCGGTGCGAGGCCGTTGAGCGGAGGCGAGGACGGCTGCGCTGGCGGGCTGGTCGAGCGTTGCTGAAGGGCGGCGATACGCTCCTTAAGGTTGCCGGGGGCGGGATTGGCGCGCGAGCTGGCCCTGGACGGATGGGGGTAATCGTTAGCTGCGGTGTCGATCTGCGTTGGCCGGGACGCACATCGCGGTGTTCACTGCGTGTGTGTGTGGCTGGTCTCACGAACGGCCGGCGACGTTGACCAGAGTTGCAGGGTGTGTTATGCTGTATGCGCTACGTTCTGGGAGATATTGTCGGAAATAAATGAGAAAGAAAGACGGAAACGTGGTGGGCGAAGGTGTGATGCTCCGCCCAAAGTGCGTGCAATGGGCACGTGGCTGTGCTCATTTCCCTCCCTCTCGAGCGGATCATGGCTACCGACATCGATTCACCTAAGAGACGGCGCCGCCGTAGCAATCCCGAAAATGAAGACGGCCCGTTATCTGGAGAAAAAAACTCGGTGAACGCGTCGTTCCAGGACGCAGAGGACTTCGTGCCGTTCGCGCCTGATTCAGACGAGGAGGAAGAGGACCGGCCGCCGGTTAGGGAGTGGGACAAAGGAAAGGGTAGGGAAAGAGACAGGGACAGAGACGGAGACGGAGACGGAGAAAGACGTAGAGACAGGGATAGGGACAAGGATAGAGACGGAGACTTTGGTCGAAAACGCGAACGCGAACGTTACGGCGACGACGGCTACGTGAACAAGAAACAGCGGTTGGACGCCGCGTCCCGCAAAGCACCATGGGTCGCAGACATTGACTGGGATAGCTGCAACAATGTTGCTGAAATGTGAGGACTTACAATTCCTTCTCTCGTAGATGCGCCTTGCTCATCAGCGTTCCAGGCTTCAGCGCGACGTCGAGGCCTTCATCGATTACATATCCCCCACACCCGCCGAGGACGAGATCCGCGGGCTCATCGTACAACTCATATCGCGCGCCGTGACTCAGGCCTTCCCCGACGCCCAGGTCCTTCCGTTTGGGAGCTACGAGACGAAGTTGTACCTACCCCTGGGCGACATTGACCTCGTCATCCAGTCGCCTTCCATGGCCTACTCCGACAAGGTCACCGTTCTTCACGCGCTTGCGAACACGATGCGCCGCGCGGGCATCACGGACCGTGTCACAATAGTCGCCAAAGCCAAGGTGCCGATCATCAAGTTTATCACTACCCACGGACGCTTTGCGGTCGACATCTCCTTGAACCAGACGAACGGCGTCGCGGCGGGCAAGATGATAAATCGCTACTTGCGCGAGCTTCCGGCTCTCAGGGGCTTGGTTATGATCACCAAGGCGTTCCTCAGTCAACGGAGCATGAACGAGGTGTATACGGGTGGCTTAGGTAGCTACAGCATCGTTTGTCTGGCGATTAGCTTCTTGCAGATGCACCCGAAGATTCGCAGAGGAGAGATTGACCCGAGCAAAAACCTGGGTGTCCTTGTGATGGAGTTTTTCGAGCTGTACGGGTGCTACTTCAACTACGAAGAAGTGGGCATATCGTTACGGGACGGCGGGACGTATTTCAACAAGGCGGCAAGGGGATGGCAAGATTATAGACAACTCGGCCTGCTCTCTATCGAAGACCCTTCGGATCCTAGTCAGTTCAAATTATTTCTCTCACTCAAAATATCTAGCTGAAATCTGCGTAGCAAACGACATCTCTCGCGGTTCGTTTGGCATCGCCCGTGTCCGCCAGACTCTCGCCGGCGCTCACGGAATTATGAAAGCCGCGGCATTCCAGCAGGCGGGATCTATCAGCGCCAAACGCGAAGGCCGGTACTTCAGGTTTAGGGATGTGGATCGTGAAGAACCCAGTATCCTTGCACATGTGATGGGCGTCACTCAAGAGGTCAGTACATTCCACGACCTTTGAACATCTGAGATCTAATCTTCGAGCAGACCATCAACCACAGGCGCCTCGTACAAGAGGTGTACGACAAAAGGATCTTGCATCGCATGTTAGGCGCCGTACCCGCCGTGCATGCCAATGGCTCTTCGAAGAACGGTTCTCGCGATCGAGCGGACGGGGAGGGTAACGATAGAGAAGAAGATGAAGACGATGGATCAAAACCCTCGCTCCTCTCCCGCTTATCCGGCACAGAGCGAAAACACGAACGCAATGCCGTCGAGGAAGCGTGGGACGTGCCTTCAGACCCGGAGTCCCCATCGACATCCAAGCGAAAACGGTCACGAAAACGATCGCGAACCGCTACCTCGTCGAGCCGGCCGAAGGAACGAATGTCGAAAGATTCCGACGAGGAAGAAGAGAGCCGATACAAGGTCTCAAAAGCGCCGCCGCGTAAAAGACGGCGCATGGGTGATGCGCGTGACGCCGTGTTCGTCCCCGATGAGGAGGAAGAGGATGAACGCAGCGCAAATGAGGACAGCGAGGAGGAGGAGGGGGAGGCTGATCTACACGAGTATGACGTGGACGATTCGGACGGCGGCGGGGACAATGCTGCGCATCAAACGCGGAAGAAAGGAACAACGGGCAAGAACAGATCGTACTGGCTAAGCAAAGGGATCGGGCTGAGAGACCATGAAGACGATTACTGATGAACGTTCGGCGCGCGGCCACACCCTTCTACCCATTCTCTCATGCCCATTGGCTCTACGCAGCCCATACGCACCGTTCTGCTACACAGGGAATGCCCTATCATTCCATTCCGTTCTACGCCAAGCTAGTTCCAGCTCGTATTCAGGCGCTTCAAGGCCGTGGTTCCATCGCTGGAGTTTTCTGCCACCCCGTCGCGGAACTGCCAGAGCTCATCCACACCCTGATCCAGAACCTTTCCCTGGCGTCGCCAGCTCTCGGCGCCTGTCGTTGAATCCTCGACAGCTTTTGCCGGCCTTTCGAGATATAAAACACGCTGGTCTTGCGGGAACTCTTCGAAAACTATCGCGACATGCGCGAAACCCTCGACCGACAACAGCTTTCCGTCTCCTACCCCCTTCTCGAGCAATGCCTGATTGGCCGCGCCTTCGATCCACTCATAATGCGCTTCCACGCTCTTCCAGCCGGAGAGGAGGTATACCCGCTCGCAACCGCTGTCGTCCGGGGCGTCTACATCTCTGAAGTAGAGAAGCGGGTAGCCGGACCAGGCGCGCTGGTCAGCGGACAGTGCGCGAAAGAAGTCAATCGTGGTCAGGGAGTCCCATTTGTGCGGAGAGTTAAGACGTAGAGTAGCGAACTCTGTGATCGACGCTGGGGACATGGTAGCAATCAGCGAAGCCAGAAAGGACGCGTCATCATCCTCGCGTTGCACTAATGTTATGTGCATGAGGGTCGGTCCCGCCTGTGTGTACGATCTTACTATGCTATCACGGCCATCGAGGCGAGCGCAAGATTTGAATCAGAAGCAGTAGTACAATGAGCAATTCCACGAGTAAGATTCACTACCAGTGGTAGGAAGTGGTACTATACATAACGCGCACACATACTGCAAGCAAAGTCTCCACGCCGACCGCGCCTATAGTGAACCATCCAGCCGCGCTCATGACTCGTCTTCGAGCGGCGCTGGGCTGCCCATCATCATTCGGCAGGGCGTATGTAGGTTGGATGCCGGCCATAGCAAGGCTCAGCAGGACGATGCCCGTCAAGAGCATGAGCGCCGAGCAGACCGCGAAGCCGCGCACGAAACGACGGGCACCCATATCTCGATCGATGTTAATCCCTTCGGAACCCACGATGATGCCCATCCCACCCGCTGCAACAGATGCGGCGACGAATACGGCGGCTGACCATGCGATCAGGACGAGGTCGCCCCTTTGGCCCGAGAACACCGCGCTCCATGAAATAGAAGCCCCTGTTAAATATAAGCACAAAGCGGGCGTGGTCTGGTATACTCTTGAACAAACCAAAAAATGCTACGGCACCCAATGTAGTGAAGTTGGTCGTGTACGAGGCTGCGGTGCTCATACCAAACGCCTCTGACCAAGGTCGGCCAACCGTCGCGCTTCGCAACAGCGGATTCCGAGGCATGTTCTGTCCCCGTGTAATCCATTCCCGGGCCGCGGTATTCGACGTCGCGTCAGCACCTCGCAGTGTTTCGCCCACGGACGAAGCTACTATCTGTGGTAAAGATGTGGGTATGAGAGGAGGGCTATCTCGATACTGTGAACAATTAGTATGCATGTGATAGTGCGTAGCATGCACACACGTACCTCTTCTTGGTTTGCCCATGTCTGTTCCAGATCGTCGAGACTTACGTCGATCCATTGCCACATGTCTGTGACCCATTCATGCTGATAAATAACGCGATAAATTGAGCAAGCTGGTTGCTTCGTTGCAGGATGGCGGTTTCACCTCCGTTACTGTCGCTTCCGTTGACTATGCTTCAGTCAGCAGGGAGCGTGCGAGCGCCGTACAACGATTTAGCTAAAGTACCTTTTGCAGATAGTTTGCAACGGGTAAACTTTGCATCCTTAGAGCCTACTCATTCCCATTAAGCAACTGATTGGAGTCAAAAGGCGGATACGCACGAACGCTTCCCATCGAGGTTTTTGCTCCCGCCAGAAGGTTTCCAATTCGTCAACACCGACGCGAATCGAAGGGTGTGCACCTTTGACCTGTAGTACGATTTCGGTCGATATAACGCAACGCGTATAGGTAACCTTCCTTGGCCAACAGTCGTAAGCGCTGCTCTCTCCGAGGAATCATGTCACGCTACAGTATAAGCGTGAGCACGGTCGTTGCAATCATCGAAGTCAAACAGGACGAACCTCATGAAGGACACTGTTAACGATGAGGCTGTCTGATACAAGTCGATCTTGTACTGTGGATACCGAGGATTAGATATGTTTACGTTCATATCCGACTGGTCGTACTTGGCCGGCGCTCTCTGTCCGCACGACATGATTCGAGGAACAGCTGCTTTCCACTCTTCCACTTCTCGCGCTCGACCTTGACGTCTTCGTCAGTCTCCGTGACGGGGAACGGGAAGTGAACGCGCGGTTCACTAGGTTTCGTCCTGCGCCGGAATAACGGTGTCCACTTGTTCTTCACGCGCGTTTGGGAAGTTTCATTGTCTATAGAATTCACGGAGGACAAGTGCGGGGCACTGTCTATTTCCTGATGCTCTTCGAGTTCGTTGTAGAGGGACGACGACCGTGAACCAGGCGGTGAAGTCGCAACCTACGTGCAATGAGCATACAAACCATGCCAATGAATGCCGCTAAGCATACCGCCGAAGTCATGCGACAGGCACTCTGCGTCAACGAGGGCGCATTGAAGGTCTGGAGGACAGCAAGCAGCTCAACCCGCAGACAAGCGCCCGTATGTGAGTAATTGCTGCGGCGAACCAAAAGGATTCGGACACAGCAAGTCCGGGTCCAGGTGCTTCAACGAGTGTCATAACGCTGTATCCCCAGAGTTGAGAGTTTACGTCGTGCTTGCAGACAATGAAATCTCAGAACATGACGCAGATCTGTCCAAGGCCTGTCGATGACCGAGCTCCGCAGGTCTCATTTATGAATTAATTATAATGCTATATATTTTGCCACGTTTAATTGTTTTATGGCCGACTAGCTCAGTTGGTTAGAGCGTGGTGCTAATATTTGCCGCTTCCGCAACATTACGCCAAGGTCGTCGGTTCGACCCCGGCGTTGGCCAAGTATTTTGATCTCCGTCGATGCCGTCGGTGCTATGACCAGCAGCCGTGCGCGTTATGCGTTTAGATTGGTCCCATCTCGGGATTCCTCCGTCGACACGCCCGCCGCATCCCTAATCTTACCATACCAGTGCAGGAGTCGGCGCTTCTTCGGCAAGGGACACTGGTCTGCAACAAAGGCCGGCAAGAGCAGCGGACGCAAAAGGGATTGGGATGCCTTCTTGACGATTTCGACCGTTTCCAACACGTTGATGTCTATAATAATTGGTGTCGAATTAAAATGCATCTGATTGTACTATATTACTACCTCCAGTCTGCTATGCAATTCATTATTTCCACCTGCTTCCATGATCATCTATGCTCGGCGTAGGCGACGGCGTCCTGGAAGGGTACGGGGACCCGTACGGAGCACTAAGGTATCTGTTCGTGTCCGCCATGTGCTCGAATCCGGGATTCGACGCATTAGACTCCTCGCTGGATCTGCGCTTGTCCTTGTCCCTCTCCGACGTGAGGCCGAGCGCGGTAGCGAGCGCCCGGGGTGAGCCAAATGGTGAGCCGCGTTTCGTTGGGAACTGGCCCAGGATTGGCTCGCTCCCGTTGATAGGTGACCCGGGAAAAGACGGCGAGTGGTGAATGGACTTGGGCATCACCTTCGCTACGGCGGTGGGGACCTCCTGTCCGGCCGGTTGGTTGTACATCCACGTAGACGCGAGGACGGTTGAGGCACCAATCACGAAACTGGGGGTAATGTGGAAGTCGAAAAGCGCGACGCTGGCGAGGAAGGAGAGGATGATGCTGAGCGAGGTCGCGAAGCCCTTCATGATGTTGTCCGAATACTTGATAACGAGCGCGGTGATGAGACCACCGAGGGCTTGGATGAGTACAGTCGCCCAGGCCCACCCGCCAAAGTTACGAAAGAGGCCACCGAAGAGGCCTGAAGGTGCGGAGCTCTCCGGGGAGGAAGAAAACAAGATGGGCGCAATCGCCGGGAGGAGGGAGAAGAGCGAAAGCTGGACATTGCGAACCCAGAGGTCGGCTTTGGAGCCCTTGAGTACCATTTCGAAATACACGCCTGCGAGTCCCGAAGTGAAGCAGGCGAGAACAACGGCGCCAAACCCTTTGAGCGGGCTCATGACGTGAACATGTGGGGAAGAGTGCTCATGCCCGTGGCTTGCGGCGTGGTGTACACCCTCCATGCCATTGTCCATTTCCGCAACAGCGACCACAACTTTGGGCGGGCTCACTGCCGTTTGCACCTGCACGATCCCGACACCGAGGGCGAGGAAGAGAAGGGCAAACCATTTGGTAGGGGTTAACCGTCTGCGTAGCATGACCACGGAGAAGGCGGCGGTGGTGAGGATCTTCATCTGGTAGGCGACCTGGAAGGTGGCCACGGGCAGGTTGCTGACGGCAACGAACTGCAACGAGTTTTGAACCACGTATAGTAGCGCAGGTACGGATAGTTTCCAGCAATCTGGGCTGAGGATGTCGCGGCATAAGCGAATGAAGGGGGAGGAAGGCGGCTGAGCTGGTCCGGGAGAGCGCGGGGCGGGCAGGAGGGATGCGTGGTATAGCGCGATGATGAACGATATCGAGCCCTTGATCAGCTCGTTGAGCAACACGGCGGATGCAGGCGAATAGGAATCAGAAGGTGAAGTTGAGACACGCGAGTAGTGCATTACGATTGAAAGCGCCGCATTTTGCACGGCTAGCGTCACCAACCTGGGTCGTATGTTGAGATAATTGGACGTGCAATTGGTGCGTGGCGCGACTCACGAAACATATTTCAGTGGTAGTCCCAGTATTGTCGGGGAGCTCTCCTGACTGTTGCTGACGGGGACGCGCACCGAAAGTTCCGGTGTACCCTGCCCACCCGAGGAACCGGGCACTGGTATTAACGGTGCCATACGTTGTCCTCCTCCGCCAGCCATAGTTGGCGGCGCCAGGAATGTCTGGGACGAGGAAGCGCGTACGATGGGCTGAGGCCGGTGATACATCGTGTTGGATGGGGCCGGGCCCGACTCGCGTATGACCTGATCCTGAGTGGACGGTCAAAATATGGCTGTTAGTCGGTTCCAGGCTCGATGTCGACAGGTTTGTCGTCAGGTTCGTTTAGCCGTCGATGATAATAAATGAAGGCGGCCCGTAGAGAGGGATGAAGTGGCCAGCGATCGAAGGAGCTTGGGTGCACAGCGTTCGCGTTGGTCTGGGTTCTGATATGGCGCGTATCGCATCGGAGGCTTCAACTGAAATTATGATTTCCTTTCTATGTATGCATACATATATATCATACATCAAACGGAACGTCGCAAGAAACGAACAGCCTAGGAGACCAACATCCTGATTGCGAATACAGTCATTCGCCCACGCGTATGCGTGGTCATCAACATGGCGTCGGGTGTGGCTGGTACAACATCGGGACGCACTCAAAGAAAGGGTAGATGAAATGAACATATTTTCTCATGTTGCTCCTGGTTAGCCTGTTGAAACGCAAGTCAGTCGATGAAGCAAAGACTGCAGAACAAAAAGAAAACAGAGACGCCTCAGTCTCGCCTTAAACTCTCCAACCGCATCCAACCAGCCAGCATCAGAACCACCCGAAGGGAATATTCTGAGCGGCACATCTGCCCTGGCAGAACCTCGTATATCGAGGCGGGATGCGTACGCAGTTTACCAGGATTATCATTCACAGGCAGCACGATTCGAACAAACCACTTTTTACTCACAGAGTACATATACGATACACGAGTACGAGGACCATGACAGGCTTGTGCGACTCTCCAGGTTATCCTGCGTCATCACCTCTCGACCAGTGGGAAAAGCATCAGCAAAGACTGTTTTTGAGATTCGTGTGAGTCACTCTTCGACGTTTGTCTGGACCATCTATCCTGCAGAGCGACGCCTCAGAGAGACGCCAGAGGAAAGATAGTAATTTGGTCGTCGTGGTTTGAGAAGAAAAATGCCGCCCCGCGTCGACTGCTTATAGGCAGAATCCACGTGACTAACTGGAGCGCCCCTTGCAACAGCCAGCACTTAATGATATACTACTACTGTGTTCTCATCATAGCGAAGACAGATTCCTCAAGGACGATAGCGCTAGTCACCGCACAAAACTCAAATATCTCTCTTCCTTAAGACCAAAACGTCTGCTCGACTAATACATTCAGGTGGTGTTGGCCAAGGATATGCGTTATATGCATGCAACCTGCAGAGGTCCAGTCATACGGGAACATTAATGCAGATGTATCATGCTTTTATCAGCGATTCCAGTGCCTTCGTAACATCGCCGTTATTTTGCGAAAGCTCGCGCTCTGCATGGCTTCGTGGGATCTCGAGTTCGCTCACCTGCAGCGCTTAGGTTACATCTGTGCTCGTACGGATCTGACTGCGGGAACTCAACGATGAGATCGACGTCCTCCTTCTTCATGTTTGCGGTATCCTTGTGAGATTTTGTGACGGGCTTATCGAGCAGACCACCCGAGCCGTACATCGTTTCCAGCTTGAGTCTGTTGTAGGACAAGCCGTCGACAAACTGTTCGTAACCGCGCATTCATACGGATTCGCTAGGCTCAGAGCATCGTAGCATACGTTCATGATCACTTCGCGTTCCGTTCCGTTCAATCCGTTGGCGCGCACAGACATGGCGGTAAGCAGTGAGCGAGAGTCAACTTTGTCTAGTCAACTTTGTCTTGTCAAGGAGCGTGGCGAATGCGGTGCCGCAGGGCCACCGCCGCCTGGAAGAACCAGGGCGCTTACTGAGAAATATCGACCTTCACTTCTTGTTTCTCTCCACATCCGCCATGGACACTTTCGACAATTTCCAGTATGACTCTGCCTCGTCGTACGGTGGCATGGGCATAGTCGATGATACGTCGTCGATATACACCGCGACCACAAACACCAACCTCGCCTCGGATCTAGAGACTTTGTCTCTATCTGAGAGCGCGGCCACTTCTCAGCAGGGACAGACGGGCGCAACTCATACACATGCACATAGATCTAGACCGAGGAATGGCGGGATAGAGGAAGACTTGGACGCTGTTCTCGACGATCTAAAGGACGAGGGTCAAGTTGATCTTCCGCCGCATGCGTGCAGGTGAGTCGGATAGGCAATATGCATTTTGACCTCAAGCTCATGATTTTCCAGCTATTGTGGTATTCATAACCCAGCGAGCGTTGTCAAGTGCCTGATATGTTCGAAATGGTTCTGCAACTCTCGTGGAAACACATCCGCATCTCATATTGTTAACCATCTTGTTCGTGCCAAGCACAAAGAAGTCATCCTTCACGCCGAGTCGCCCTTGGGCGAGACTGTGCCCGAATGCTACAACTGTGGATCGAAAAACGTGTTTATGCTTGGCTTCATTCCCGCCAAGTCCGACACCGTCGTCGTCCTCCTGTGCCGCCAACCTTGTGCGGCCATTTCCAAAGATATCTCATGGAACGCGTCGCTCTGGGCGCCGCTCATCGATGACCGATCATTTCTGTCATGGCTTGTCAAGCCACCGAGCGAGACCGAACAGCTGCGCTCGCGTCAAATTTCGTTCCAGCAGATTAACCGCCTCGAAGACCTGTGGCGCGAAAATGCAAACGCTACCCTTGAAGATCTGGAGAAGCCAGGCGTGGATGATGAACCGCAACCTATCCTCCTCCGCTATGAGGATGCATATCAGTACCAGAATATCTTCGGGCCCTTGGTCAAAATTGAGGCCGACTACGATAAGAAGCTGAAGGAGAGCCAGACTCAAACTGACATCACTGTGCGTTGGGATATTGGGCTGAACCAAAAACGTGTGGCATGGTTCTGTTTGCCCAAGCTCGAGAGCGGCGAAGTGCGATTGGCCGTTGGCGATGAACTGCGGCTCCGATACATGGGGGAGATGCACAAACCTTGGGAGGGTGTTGGACACGTTATCAAGATACCGAACAGTACGTTGCGCTCTCATCGCACGAAGGTCGGCGCTAATACGATAGTGACAGACGTTTCGGACGAAGTAGGGCTAGAGTTGCGCCGTACGGAAGGCGTGCCTACCGAATGCTCCCACAACTTCGCCGCTGATTTCGTATGGAAGTCGACGAGCTTCGACCGAATGCAGCTCGCGATGAAGACCTTTGCTGTGGATGAGAAGAGCGTCAGCGGCTACATTGTGGGTGTTTTAACCTTTATCTCCGCGGAAGCCTTCCACTCACACCGCTCGGATCACGTCAGTACCACAAGCTCCTGGGACACGAAGTCGAACCGCAGGTGCTGCGCACGCAGATGCCCAAGCGCTTCTCCGCCCCCGGACTGCCCGAGCTCAATCACTCGCAGATGTATGCGGTGAAGAGCGTGCTTCAGAAGCCGCTCAGTCTTATCCAAGGTCCGCCCGGCACGGGCAAAACAGTCACGTCAGCGTCGATTGTCTACCACCTCGCGAAGATGAATCCGGGTCAGGTGCTCGTATGCGCGCCCTCGAACGTCGCCGTAGACCAACTTACAGAGAAGATCCACGCGACGGGCCTCAAAGTCGTTCGCATCACCGCCAAATCTCGGGAGGCACTTGATTCAAGCGTTTCCTTCCTCACCCTGCACCAGCAGGTTGCGAATAACACGACGCACGTAGAGCTGCAGAAGCTGATCCAGCTCAAGAACGAGCAGGGTGAACTGAGCTCGAATGACGAAAGAAAGTACAAGACGCTCATTAAGCAATGTGAGAAGGAGATCCTCGGCGCGGCGGACGTCATCTGCTGCACCAGTGTGGGCGCTGGTGACCCAAGGCTGAGCAAATTGAAGTTCCGTACAGTGCTCATTGATGAAGCAACCCAAGCTGCGGAGCCTGGTAAGTCTGAAGCTGTGTGCTTATCT
This sequence comes from Punctularia strigosozonata HHB-11173 SS5, assembly GCF_000264995.1. Classification (NCBI taxonomy): domain Eukaryota; kingdom Fungi; phylum Basidiomycota; class Agaricomycetes; order Corticiales; family Punctulariaceae; genus Punctularia; species Punctularia strigosozonata. Next base: position 254,894 of record NW_006767441.1, on the reverse strand, counting down.
CATCCATCCAATCGTTATTCAATTGTTCCGTAGAGTGCATGATTCCGCTTGTCCTCGGTTGCAAACAGGTCGTTCTCGTGGGTGATCATCAGGTAGGTATTTTGGATGCATCGTGGACAACCTTCCTTGACATGATGCCTTCCAGCAACTTGGACCTGTCATCATGAACAAGAAGGCCGCTAGGGCAGGTTTAACCCAATCCTTGTTCGAACGCCTCGTGGTACTCGGTAACCGACCAATCCGCTTGCAAGTTCAGTATCGCATGCACCCCTGCCTTTCGGAGTTTCCTTCCAATATGTTCTATGAGGGCACCCTGCAGAACGGCGTCACCGCCCCGGAGCGGCTGCGGAAGAACGTCGACTTCCCATGGCCCGTCCCAGACACGCCCATGTTCTTTTATCAGAATTTGGGCCAAGAAGAGATATCCTCAAGCGGAACGTCTTTCTTAAATCGGTCCGTCCCTTTGTGAATGGTTCAAAACATCTCATCTGACGTTTGCCTAGGACTGAAGCCTCGAACGTGGAGAAGATTGTCACCAAGTTCTTCAAGTCTGGTGTGGTGCCCAGTCAAATCGGTGTCGTCACTCCGTACGAAGGCCAACGGTCTTACATCGTCAATTACATGCAATTCAACGGCTCCCTGAAGAAGGATCTTTACAAGGAAATCGAGGTTGCCAGTGTTGACGCTTTCCAGGGTCGTGAGAAGGACTACATCATCCTCAGCTGCGTCAGGAGCAACGAGCATCAAGGCATCGGTTTCTTGAATGATCCACGGCGCTTGAACGTCGCGTTGACACGTGCGAAGTATGGTGTCGTCATTCTTGGTAACCCCAAGGTTCTCAGCAAGGTATGTCTCACGGTCACCGTTCGGGACGGGCTCGCTGCTAACTGGTGATTACAGCATCCACTCTGGCATTATCTCCTTACACACTACAAGGAGCGAGGCTGTCTTGTTGAAGGACCCCTGGCCAATTTGCAACCCAGCATGATACAGTTCAGCAAGCCTCGGCGGTCGCTTGGGAAGTCGATGGAGCAATATAGACGCTTCGAGACGAACGCGAAGGACTACCTCAATCCTGCGAGTACTCAGGATGGCGAGTATTCTGGGTAGTGAGCTAAACATGGCATTAACTTTTTTGTCTTCTCATAGGCCGCCGAACCGGGCTAGGAGCTGCCTCAGGAACACCCAGTCGTTTCGATGCCAGTTTTTACCGTACCCACGACGCGCTCGGGTACATCCCATCGGATGTTCAGTCCCTGCGCTCGCAGGCCACATACTCATCGGGAATACCGATGTTCGCCGCTGGCGGTCCATTTGCACCCGGACAACGTGGGCCCACTGGGGCGAAGCGCAGCACTTACGGAAGTTACGCCAGTTCCATTATATCGCAGGACATCGGACATGCGGACACAGCGAGCATCAGTGGTAGTGTCATCGGCCCTTCGGAGCGTGGTGCTAGCAGCATTGCGTATTCGCAGTCTGATCGACTCCGCCGCCGTGGCTCCTTGACGTCGATGGCGGGAACCTCTGAACTCGGCAGTGCTTCTCAGTATGATTACAAGAGCCAAGGCGATATGACCGACATGGACGACATGAAGTCTCAATATACCTCATCACAGTCGCAGGCTGGACTGACGGTATTCTGACGAATGTCAGGTGTCAATCATCAAGAACGCTTGCACCCCGCCCGGACCCTCCGGGTTCGAGTCCCGCCAACAGCCAGGTCTTTACCCGCATGACGTGGAGTGCCTCGTAGCGCCCGGACCCTGGAAGTGTTTGACTTGCCTCGACGCACCCGTCGTTGCCGTCGCGTACCGGGCCCAGTCCCCAGCTCTTGTGTATTGCTGCCTGTGTCCACATCTGGCCCCCCGATCGCATCGCTGCGGCCCATCTTCCTATTGTGGCTTGCGCGTATCCCTGCGGTATATGATCGGCATTATCCACTATGGCTGTCTTCACGTCTGTTTGGACAGGCTACAGACGTAGGTTCCCCTCCTCCCCAGCACATACATGGGCGGTTTCTTCCAGCCGGACAATCGTGGCCGAGTAGTTGTTGAACGCATGCCATATACCGCAACGTATCGTACAACGCGATAATACAACCGTAACCATGTTTATAAACTATATTCCTTGATGTCATACAGTTGAATAGATCAGGAAGGGTCACTTGCCCTGCAGAAGGATCAGTCACTCATGCTCCATTCAAGGGATAACCAAACAGAAATAGATTCACGACAATGCAACCCAACGAGTTCGCGTCCCTGCACGTTGAATTCAGGGTTGGGATGATGGACCCATTATCAGAGCAGAATCTCGCTGTAGGGCACGCATGCGGATGTGCAAATGCGGCCCTCGAAGTCCAGCAACTGTAGGGTACTATGACACTTTTCAGATGAGCTCTCGATCGCGAAACGTTTGACTTGCCTGTATTGGAGCCATGTTCCAGCGAATCTCCGTTTTGGTCATAGTCAAAGCAAAGCGCTCAACGAGCAGGCTAAGAGAAACCTCTAGAGTTCACCATGAACGATTGATACGGTACTTCACGGAAGCAATGAGAGACCTACTCATTTCCAATTGAGCAAACTTAGAACCAATGCATGAGAAACCTCCGCCACCAAACGTCATCCTGAGAAAACGCTCAGTAAACAGCAGACGAACGAGCGAAGTGTCACGCACATACTAGAATAAATCCCCGGAATATGCGCGTCAATGAGTGTCTGGGGTAAAGGTTGAAGGAATCGCTCTGGCTTCCATTCCAGAGCATCGTCGCCCCAATACGCTGTCGACCTATTAATAGCCCAAAAGCTTATCACGAGTTTGGTACCGCGAGGGACTGCGATGTGATGCAGCATCGAGCCGTCGGTCGCTTTGAGAGGCTTCGCCAACGGCAGAGTCATGTCCTGAGTGGCCCTATAGCAACGAAGGGTTTCTAGCGAACCGCAGACCATAGCGACCAGAAGACTCACATGCGAGAGACATACGGAACAGGAGGGTGTCTGGTATAAGGCTATCAGCTTTTCTGCGTATGTGGAATGGTGGATGCGACCCACAATCTGAGAGTTTCTCGAACAACAGCATCCAAGTACTACATTATAGGAATGTATCGTCAATGTTATGTAATGTGAGAATAATCTTCCGCACCGGTAGAGTGTCCAGTTCCTCATACGTTAAATCACCATCACGTCCAGCTTTCGCTTGCACTATCTCATCGCGGAGCCTGCGTTGCACGTCCTGATTTTGAGAGAGCAAGAACAGAGTCCGTGACAGAGCGTTTGTCGTCGCTGGATGTAGAATTCAGTATGCCGCCTACTCCCACGCCTGCCACTCACTGTCGGTAGCGGCGAAGACCAGAGTCGACATTTGAGCAATGACTTCCGCTTCCGGTAAGCGGTCGTTATCGGAGGCCTTCAGGTTTGCCCTCAACTGATACATTGCGTCAGTGGCGGAAGCTCGGGATGCCGAGAGCATTGTACCAAAATCGACATTATGTCCTTTCCTTGACCGAGTTGGTGCATGATTGCATCATCTCCTCGCTGAATTGCTTCTTTCTTGCTCTGATAGACCTCATGGCTAGCCTCATCAAGGGTTGCCGTGATATTCCGGATGTGTTGCACGCGCTTGATCGGTATGTATGGGAGCATGCGCTCAAATAGAGTAGGTATGCCAAGCATAGTCACCCATGGGAGGAGCTCGCGCAAAATTGCAATGGAGGCGAACGCCGGCCTGACATGATCAATGAGCGTCGATCGAACAGCCCAGGTTTAACACGCACACAATAGCTTTGACCGCATTAGCATATCGATTCTCCCTCTGCTCGGTAAGGGGATCGAAAGAATAACCCAATCCGGCCTACTTCCCTTGTTGAGCCTGCGTAGTCCAACTCGAGGTCAGCCTACTCACCTCACCAATGAGTACCATCGCTGTTCTGGACATCCAAGCCAGGACGTCAATCTCCTTGTCATCTTCCGACAATTCGAAGGCTAATGCATCGCATAGCTAGATAGAAAAAGTCAGCCTGCCGCTCGCTTTGAGAGAAACGCCGATCAACCTTGTGGCAAACCGAGTAAAATTGAGTGACCATGTGTTTTATATTACGGGTGGAAAAGACCGGATTCATCAGCTTCCGTTGCTTCTTATGGCGGTCTCCTATGCGGACGAGTTAAGTCACCATCATAAAGTCGCAAAACTATTTTACCGTAGGTTGCCAGGAGTCCCCGTCCGAGGACTAATGCGCTGAGCCTGCACGAGAGAGTAACGGTAAGCCGATCGCATTGTTCACAGCGGGAGAGCGCCTGACTCTGAGCAGTTTCCAAGTCATAAGTCAACGAGAGACGCTCCAGACAAAATGACGATCACGCACCGGTGATGGCAGTGCTCTTGACGTAGGTATATTGATCCTAGGGACAGTTGAGTTCAGCGGAGATGATGCGGATGATGGTACGGATAGGTCACCTTGACAAGAACATGATACAGCGCCAGAGGATCAAACACGTAGAGTCGTCTTTCCTGAGGAAAATAATATTAGAACCAGCGCTGAGCTAGTATTTGTGCCAATTTCCGCACTCCAAACATGCCCCAAAACGAAAATACACCACCGTACTCGTCGCAAGCAGTCTGATGCCAGTCCCAACCGTCCAGATCCAGGGCTTGATGGAGGTTGCCTACAGTTGTCACATTAGTGTATACGCCTACACGGTCTGAATCTAGAATGCACCTGTTCGCCAGGACGCCCGAGGGGGGCCTCGTACGAGACGCAGAGGCGATTTCGTAGCTAGCCACCGGAGGCCTTTGAACAAAACAAGGACCGCTACTGCAAGTAGAGTCAACTGTAAGAACATCTCTGGCGCCTGTGACGGTAGCATCGGAGGGTACCGAACACAGATGAAGGGCTGGTTCATATAGCGGATCCTAGTAGGATTAACGCTGAAGAAGGTGGACGGCTCGGCCTCGATACCCGGACCCCGTGAATCGGCGTGTCCGACAAGGTCGAACATGTGGGCTGATAATCGGCTTGAGTGTGGCAAAGAATCGCAAAGTTGGAGAAGGTACGCTCCCGCAGTGTGTGGAGATGCGCCTAATTGAAATGAGAAGATGCATCGGCTAAGTGTTTAAAGCGCATGTCGTGCAGGTCAGGTCCTCCTGCATAATCTTGCACGAGTGTATCTCCCATCCGGGCGTAATGGAGGAGTCCCGATGTCATGCCTACCCAACCCAAAAGAGGCATAACCTCGACAATAGGTATTTCCGCCGGGTCCGCTATATGTTTACAGGGTCGTGGTCTGTAACCCCGAGCATGCCGCTGATTGAGAGATAACGCTGCAGTCCCTCCGGCTGGTGCACGGGCGTGAACCGTAATAACCGCGTCCCGTGGTCCTAGTGCGGCTCGGCATCAAGGCAGTCGCGAGCGACAGATCGGGAAGGTGAACGTGCAAGAACTGGAAAGGTGCGTTATGGTAGCGTGCGGGGTACCTTGCGATTGACCTTCCCTAGCCCTCCGTTGCTCACGCCTGACGCTGGTGGCGTACTTCTTCGCCCCCACCTTGCAATGTGTTCATGAGGAAGACGCTGTGCCTTCCAGGACGATCGTGCCGATTAAGGGTACGGGAAGTTAGCCATGGGACAGGAACACGCTGACAAAGGAAGCTCGCCGCACGGTACAAGCTTGGACACCGCGCGGTCGAATTTGGGGGCGCGCGTCCCGGTAACGTCACTAGAGGAATTCCCGGGAAAGCGTCAGCGTTGGTCTCCATATACAATATCATTCAGCCCCGTTCAGTCCGAGGGCTTTGTGCTAGATATCACGGCGCAAGGACAACGAACCCAGAGAAATAGCGAACAGCTTCGACGGTATCCCGTATCATTGATGACAAGGCACAGATGTTGTGGTCCTTCACAAGCAATGATCTACCTGGCCGAGGCTCCGAGGAGATATAGCATGAGAAGCATGAAACAATCGGATGCACACCTCTGTCATCTAGGGGCCAAGATTTAGGCTGGAAGAACCAGAACACCAAACACGAGGAGGTGGGGTGGACATAGTGAGCGTTAACATACGGCTTATTTTCGATGGCCGGCCGAGCTGGTTCAGTATTTGCGGACTATGCCCAGCGTGTCCCAAGAGATGCATCTGGGAACGACGCGGAGATCGGAGCATGATTCATGTCCTTGTCAGGGCAAGCAGAACGGGGAAGTGGCACGCTATCAGCGCAACTTGTCCGACGGTAACGTGGCTCCAAATACATCTTTCCGCTTTCTGCGTCAGCGGTTGGTTGAGACGCCAACCATATGCTATACCAGTTCTCGGATCTATCAGAGCTCTATATGGAATGCCGCAAACGCATTAGCATAGCACGAAGGCCGCCCACCAGTCACCAATGCGGTCAGGAGAAAGAACGGGAATACCTGCTACAGCGACCGCACCCGTTCTTTGTCCCTATTCACCAAGTTCCACTTATTCACCGAAGTTGCAATGTTGACAATTCTCGGCCTAAGAGCGCGGTTCGACAGAGTGCTTTTTTTTGCGGGCTGCAACGCTGAGCACCAGGGGGGTTGTAAGGCACGAGTCCTTGAACATCTAGAGAGACTCAGAGTGACGTTCCAGATCTTCAGGGCGTCTGAGATCCTCATGGTGTCTAGCAACCTCAGGTACACATTCAAAGACGATCCCATCCTCAAGCTCCAAATAGCGAGGCGAAGAGAAAGTAGAACGTGAGAAAGTACGCGAACGCCTTGTCCACCGGATCCCCAATCCATTGCCGCAACTGGCACTCGTACTTCCGCCGGCCTGCGACTGAAGGGGTCCTTGGTTTTATCATCGGCCCAGTTTCATCGAATTGAAGGACATGTCCATCGATCTACAATGGGACGCGCTCCTGGAATCATCGCTATCTTCGTCATTGGTCGACATGTTGAATAAACAGCTGTCTACCATCAGTCGTCCCTCCTTCATCGGTCCAGTGCAGGTAACCTCGTTAGACTTCGGATCCGTTCCCCCGGACGTGGAACTAGTAGAGCTGCGTGACATATATCGCGACTTTCTCGAAGACGACGAGGACGAGGACGCAGAACCGGATCCCGTCAAGGTCACCGAAGGCGGTTCAGACGAGGAAGGCTTCGAATGGGTCTCCCGCAAGGCCGCGGCCAAAGCTGCCGCGGAGGACGACGGTCCTGCGTACCATCATCTGCCGCCCCATGTGCGGTATGGGAGGGGACCCGTCCAGGACATGTTCTCCTCCACGCCGGCGCTCCGTTCCCCCCGGCAGCCCTGGAGCAGCCCCCTGAGTGCCAGCTTCGTTGATACCTACCTTGGCCGACCTGGGCCTTCCATCTACCGCCCGTCGTTTCCCGCCTCGCCATTTGCGAGCGCGTTCAGTCCCCAGGCACAGTTTACAGCGTCCCCTCAGACATCCTCCTCTCCTTCATCGAATTCAGCGGCCTCGGCCCGCGAACCCGAGCCGTCTGCTCCTACACCTCGGCCAAGTACGCAACCGGACTTGCAAGTCCATTTACACATCACATGGAACTCAAACCTCCGGCTCTCTCTCACCACATCCCTCCTGATCAATTACCCTTCTCCCATGTTCATGTCGTTACCGATCAAGTTGTCGGTCACCGGGCTGCTATTCACGGGGGAACTCGCAGTCGCCTACGAAGGCTCACGAAAGCGGATTCATCTATGCATACTGGATGACATGGATCCCTATGGTCCTGCCGGCGAACGGCCTAAGCGTTCGCCCGACGATACCCCTCCCGATTTAGACGAGCTTCCGTCCACAAAGCCGCTTCCTATTGGCCAACGCTTGCTGCCATCGATATACATCGAGAGCGAGATTGGCCAGGCCGACATGCACGTTCTCAGAAATGTGTCGCGTGTTGAGCGGTTCATCCAGGACGTGATTCGAAAGACCATCGAAGAGGAGTTGGTCTTCCCCAACTTCCATACGTTGGTGATGGGCGAATGATGGCAGTGTGAGCGCGATCTACAGCAGTGACTTGCTCATGTACGGCCCATCCAACTCGTAACCTAGCTTCCGGTAGTAATCGCGCGTGCCGACGCCCGAGATGACCGCGAGTTTGATGCTTCCGTGCTCGTCCCTGGCTATTCGCTCCGCCTCCTCCATGAGGAGCGTGCCAAATCCCTACGCCAGGATTCAGGCCCATCACATCGCCCTAGGTGAATTTTCACTCACTTGATGCTGGAACTTGGTGGGATCCCGCCCATGTACAGGCACAGCGGTACCATACACATGCAACTCCCGCACGATGCTGCATCCACCCTCGTCACCTTCTTTTCTTACCAGCTCGGGCCTGAACGTGCCCTCGTCAGAACACTTCCGCAGCCGTAGTAGACCGACGAGGATATCGCGTTCTGGATCTTCATAAGACAGGAACGTCTCCCAGCCGCCATTCGCCGTGTAATCGCGACGTAGAAGTTCCACCGACTCTGGACGAACTTTGTGGTGTATCTCGTGGATCTATAGAAGAAAAGTCGGTATAATTGATAGGCACGTTCAAGGTGTCAACGCTCAGAATAACCTACCCCGACTTCACGGAACCGCACGTCTCGACATTCGGCGCCGAAATCCTTCATGCGATTCAATGCGAGCTCTCGTAGATTCCCTGAATTCTCGCAACCACTCGTGACCAACGGTAACGGAATATCCCTGCGTTCGGTCAGCAATTTTCCTGCGTAAGCAACAATGCAATACAGACCGCTGCACTCGATATACCCGCGTCCACGGCGGAACCAACGCCATGATCCTTGCGACAACATCCACCAACACATTCGGAGTATAGTTCTTGTACCTCCCAGTTCGCCATAGCTCGTACAAACCCGTCCCGCGGATCACCAGCGTCGGGTATATCTTCAGGCCGTCGCTACGAAACGCTGGGTTCTCGAAAAACTCTTTGAATTGTTCGAGGTCGCGCTCGACGCCTACATTAGGCAAGTCGGGCATCATGTGTGCCACGACCTTGAAGCCGGCGTCTTTGGCCAAATGAAAGGATTCTGTGACGGCACGAACTGTATGGCCACGATTAGTGTCCCGGGCGACGTCCTCGTAAACGGATTGCACGCCGATCTCGAGTCGGGTGCAACCATATCGCAACATCTGACTGTGGAGAGGACAAGAAATGGTCAATGGCTCGATCAGGTGCATATTCGGCAGGATAGCGACCTCAGATGCGGTTTTAGGCAATAGTCTGGCCTTGTTTCGATGGTAATCCCGATGGCTTTTGACTTGCTTCTCTCTGAGAACCTTCAGACGGGTGTCAGGATTTTGCACAGAGACCTTGACGGTAATTGAAGCTGACTTTACTGCCTCATCCACATCTGTGCCCGTGAACCCGGAGAGCGCGTTATGAAGCTGCGCGACAAATTTCTCCCGGTAGTCTTGCGGCATGCTCATGAACGTCCCACCCATGATGATAAATTCAACCTGGCGGCAGTCAAAGTTAGGGTTGACAGAACCCACCGTCGTTCCATACATACCTTGTCCACGCTGTGTCCGAGGGCCTTGAGTTGCTCCACTCGCCCTCGCGTTTGTTCGTAGGGGTCGTATCTGGCTCGAATGGCTCGCATACTCGTGGGTTCGTACCCCGTGTAGCTCTGTGTGCTATAATCGAAGTCCGAGTCCGGGCCTCCTGGGCAATAACTGGAGTCAATGTAAGTCACAAGGAATATTCCACCGGAATCAGTCACATACACGCATATGTTCCCAGTCATTGCAATGTGCGGACATCGGTGAGGTTTGCACATCACTGCGACGACGGCGATCTGGCGCGCTCGTGAACAAACATGAGCGGCGACAGATTTACATCGAATGCACTCACCCCACTGGCTGTCCTGATGGGGCGCGCCCGAAGCTTAGGCAAGAGGTCCTTTTTGTATTCATCTGGGATGGCACTGATGATGTCAACTAGCCGAGGAACACCTCCGAAGCCAAACTTCTTGCTGAGTCGCGCGCGGATTTCGTTGAGCGACACGGTTTGGTTGGCGTCGTGCGCCTTGATCAGCTCCGCCGCGATACCGGAGGTCACCCGGAGCAATTGTTCTGCCTGAGACGGGCCTAGCGAGTGCATCAGTCCGATGCGGGCAGACTGAACGTGTGTGTGCTGACCATCGACTGTCGTTCTTTGCACCATGATAATCCCGACGAGTATCTACCGATTATTGAGGTTGCGCACAACCTAGGGCAGAGCAGTGGGCTTGATATCCGCAATCGACGCTTCAAAGGAACTGCGTGGTGGTCTGGTCGCTGACAGTGATTTAGATTTAGATTCTTCGAACGGGCAAACGGATGCTGCACAGCCACAGACGACGCCTGCATGGGCACCCAATCATTGGCCCAGCAGCCAGCTCGCAATTCCTACATGTACGGTAGTCTTACATACTTGGGAACATGAACGATCCCTCTATCTTGGCGGTCATTAGCTTTGTACGCTCGGAGCGGATTGAACACTATCTACGCACTCCGCCTTGCTCCCTACATGGATAGCGAAGTTCTATCCGCGAAGCTACCGCGCAGCAGGATCACATTGTGTGGAGCGCTTTGAGAACCTTCGGGTTAAATCCAAACATAACGAAAGGATTCACAGAGGCTACCACGGTGCGCTCAACGTCCGAGTTCTATGTTGAGGTGCGCTTACAGACGCTTACTAGAGAGTTATTGGTGAGCAGCTCACGACCTATGATTCGGCAGTACAATCAGGACGACGCCAAGAGGCGAGCATTACCTAGCGCATTCCTGGCCGTAACGTGCAAGGCTCTCTCAGAGCTTTCGGATTTGAAAACTGCGCTACTACGATTAACATCCCATTTCATCCCATCTCCGAGCCCGCATTCAACCGTGCTACATTCTCCTTCACCACGGGGGCAAAGCCGACGACTGCCACGTACTCACGGGTGGGCGGGCTAGCGATCAAGCTCGATATCTACAGCGGTGCATCTCCTGGCGCTGGCAAAACGCCTGCCGTCATCTACTTCCACGGCGGCGGTTTGTTTTGCGGACAGCGTGACGATGTCCTCCTCCCGGTGACTGAAAGACACTTCCTGTCCTGCGTTTCAAACCTTCCGCTGTGCGTCATTTCGATAATAAAATCTTGTTCGCTTCAGATGCGATCTTGATCCTCTCCGCGGACTATCGCCCCCTGATCCCCTTCACCTCGCACGACCAGCTTGCAGACGTGCGGAAGTTGTCGACCTTCCATCGATCCCTCTCCGCGTCTTCACATCTCTCTCCGGGTGTCTCCATTGACATGGACGCAATCTCCGTCGCCGGTCTGTCGGCAGGCGGATACATGGCACGCCAACATGCCTCCACGCTTCGTGTAACAGGCCTGAGTAGAAGTAAGTAGAATCGTGTAGAACGCACCCGAATAGCGTAGCTTATCGTAGGATAGCGTCGCATCTGCGTACGCTGACTCATCTGACTCATACTCGCAAGTATAAGATAAGCGCTTAGCGCGCCTCTCGAGCTCTCGGAGCTCCCGTGTATATCTTAGATAGTAATTGATTGATTCTATTGTATGCTTCGTTGTATGAAGCATCTATAGATAGATTGAATACTCACTGAATCAACTACCGTCTCACTCGAACTGAAGGCCTCGCCGACTGATCAAGAACCTTAAGATTATCTTATCGGTAATCCATTAGATTAGATATCTATCTATCTACTGCTACCGTTACACTTGGTGACCACCTTGGTTCAGTCGATCGGGATCTGAAATTACCTGCGCAATAACTTGGCGAATTGTCCCGAGGGAGATTCGATCCGAAGACATCAAGTCAACTATTCAAGTACTCACCACGACATGTCGAATACCGATAACCGTATGGATGGCCGTAATGCATCCTTTGATTTACCTGAGCCGCGAGATCGCGAGGACGATGCGCCGCAATCACATCAACCACATATCTCGGGGACACCTCTAAATGAAACGATACCCCTGACCGATCCTCCTTTGAGACCTCCGGGTCTGCCGCCCCTTCAACGGCCTGATACAGCTCCACCATCGCCGGATTACTCGTATCTGAGGGTACCAAGACGTGAGATGGAACGACTCTTACATCCCGACAACTCACGCGATTCGAATCACGCATTCTCAATGATTCTAAGGAATATTATAGTAGATATCTTCGAAAAGAATCAAAAGATCGAATCAGCGGTGGAAACAATGAGCAAGAAGATCGATTCACTTACTGAGGATGTAGGAAAGCTTTTGAAGAAGCCGGCAAGACCTACGACGATATACCACTCAGCACCAGAGGCACAGGAAAAAGAAATGAGAGACATACGAGAAAAACTCGAGGAACTGCGAATTCGACAAGATAGACACATCCTCACGACGATCGAAGCGCGCGAGGACGCTAGCAGGATCCTAACGACTATTCAGCAACATCAGGATACCCATAGAACACAAGAGGACGTACCAATACACCGAGCAAGCAATATTTCGAATGTATCAGAGTCCCGACGCGATCCGCACATACATCGCGTCGAAACACCATCGTCCGATGATTCTACAATAGCAGAAGTAGAAGATCCTATAGGGCGAACATATTACGGCGTTAACGAGACGCACTGTCACTGCGATTGTACTCGCATCCTTCCAACAATTTCGACTCACCTTGACCAATTGACTCAGTTAGTACACCATCAGAGCGACATGAGAGACCAAGACTCCGACCAAGCAACACTACGATGGGCCGATCAAGCTGAAATGAACGGCTTCATCGGAGAAAGCCTGACTCATCTCAGTCAGGAAATGTCGGAGGTAAAAGACGCTCTCGCAGATCTACAGCAGAATTGCGCGAGAGTCGAGGATATCGACGAGATCCGAGCCTCCCAAACTGAGAGACAAAGCCAGAGCAGCACAGTACAGCACAGTCAACCGCCAGTACCGACGGATACACAAAGAACGCAGCGCGAAGAAGAGGAGCACCATAGAAGTTCACCGCACGTAGTATTCTCCAACTTAGGGAATCAGCCGGCACACCGTGCCGACACCATCGGCAACACGGAAACAGCGCCGCTGTCACAGCCGACGACTCGGCGAAGCGGTGCCGACGAGCCGGCACGACAGCCGAACTCCGCGACACCAAGCTTCATGCCATTCACGCCGTATTTGACTAGCACGCCGCGAGGACAAGCTCTCGTTACTCCAGCAACTAATATGCCGACATCTGCTTCGTTTATTACTGGTCTGGACGATGGCCGCGTCAAGCTCAAGCCTAATGATTTCCCCAAATTCGGAGGGAAGGACGAAGACATTGACCGCTGGATCGAGCAAGTAAGTACAATTAAGGATCTGGCTCGAGCTGATGATGATGCTCTGCTCCGAATAATAGCTCTGTTGCTTAAAGGAGATGCTAGTAAGTGGCTCACTACACTATCTTACGCTGAACGCAGCCGCTTAGTTACCTGGCAAGACTGGCAAGATGCGCTTCGTGCAGAATACCGGAAAGCAAACTTCGAAACTCACAAGGAGGAAGAGCTACGCCAGCGAATGTGGTATCGCAATGAAAGCTTCGCCGAATACTACACGGATCGACGGTCATTACAACGGTATGTATTAGGAGAACGAGCTGACGATCAACGATTAATTAGTGATATGATGCTCGGCATCCCTCAATCGATGCAAACCCTCATCAAGACGGCTACCGGGCAAGTTCTTAATAAGAACTTGACAATTACTGAATGGAAGCGTTTAGTTATCGATGCAGAACCCGGACTCATCGCGCAATACGGTCACTTGCGTCCCTACAAGCCACGCACCGATGCTGAAAGAAACCCAAACCAGTCTCGGGGACCGAGACCCTTTTACAGAGGGGGGTACCAGTCGAACACACCGTCGAATTCAAATTCTAATGATAGATCATTCACGCCATCGTCTCAGAACACTCAGAATCGAAGCCAGGGACAAGATAGCAGGAACACGACGCCTGTACAGAATTCGAGAGGCGTAAATACGCGGCAAGACCAAGGTCAGAATAGAGATTATCGTCCTCGCAATGATAATCGAAATTCTAATCCGTTCCGACGAAACGACAGATACAGTGGTAACCAGCGACCTCAGTATAACTACAGGAATAATAATCAAGGTCGCAACAATCCCGCCCGAGCGAACGTCACTACAACCAATGCGGAGGATAGTTCGACTCAAACAGCTTCGAATAATATCACAGTTGGTGTGTACAACCAGTACGATTCCGAGGAAAGCGAGCACTATGCTACCTCTAACTTTGCAGACTGTGTAGAAGTTCTACAAGCTGAACCGATCACTCGAAAATTGTCACGCATCCAGCAGTCCTCAAACAATCCAAACTACAAGCTTACTCGTTCACGAAGACCTAACAAGGCTCGCATTGCATCAGACGCAGCCACAAAGGGCAGTGAGCGTCCAGAACACTCCGAAAATGGAATTCAGGCTGACCAGACGGCTTTGGAGAATTCACAGGACGCAACTATGACTGTCGCTTCGGATCCAATGGACATTACCTACGAAGACAAGACACCGGCCTTCGTACTAATTTCTATCGAAGGGCAGAACACATCCAGGGTATTCAAGGGATGCATCGACTCAGGTTCGTCAATTAGCATGATTGACCAAGAATTTCTGAAGATACATTCGCCTTCGACTCGATTACAGACATGCTCGACTATCAGAGTGAATGGAATAGGAGGCAATTCATTCATCACCTCCTTTGTCACCCTCAACATCGCGCTCACTGATCTAGCAGGCCACATAATCCAATATCCGGCCAAATTCTATGTTAACCCGGCGAGTACTACGAAGATCATCATAGGAAACAATTTCCTAACGCATTACGGAGCTGTGATTGACGTAGACGAAGGGCGTCTGAAATTACGGAGGGACTCATCAAGCAAGGCTTCATTTAAGCTGGAATGTAAGCCGTCTTTGCCTCCGGATGTTAAAGTACTGAAAGCTTTACCATTCGAGGATATCACGCCGCTCGAGTTCCAATTCGTATTGACGGATCGGTCAAGACGCCGCACTTC
>NW_006767441.1:229317-239662 GCF_000264995.1 Punctularia strigosozonata HHB-11173 SS5 | reverse complement strand
ATTCGCCTTCGACTCGATTACAGACATGCTCGACTATCAGAGTGAATGGAATAGGAGGCAATTCATTCATCACCTCCTTTGTCACCCTCAACATCGCGCTCACTGATCTAGCAGGCCACATAATCCAATATCCGGCCAAATTCTATGTTAACCCGGCGAGTACTACGAAGATCATCATAGGAAACAATTTCCTAACGCATTACGGAGCTGTGATTGACGTAGACGAAGGGCGTCTGAAATTACGGAGGGACTCATCAAGCAAGGCTTCATTTAAGCTGGAATGTAAGCCGTCTTTGCCTCCGGATGTTAAAGTAACTGAAAGCTTTACCATTCGAGGATATCACGCCGCTCGAGTTCCAATTCGTATTGACGGATCGGTCAAGACGCCGCACTTCTACCTGGATCCCAAACCTATTCGAGAGGGTGAGTACGCTGTCTCCGCTGCAAAATTAATCGGTAACACATCCGACACCAAGGTTGTCGAGGTATATAACCTCGAACCATTTCCGATAACCCTACGCGAAGGAGAAACTATAGGGACAGCTCACTCGCTTGATACTCGCCTCCCTACGTCTGTATTATCGAATAACACTCCAATTAACTCTGCGGACCGCTCAGAAGATTTGTCTGAGTTTCGAAAAGCGATACAACTCATGGATATCAACCCGAGACTCGACGGATCTCAACGACGCAAATTAATAGAGATTCTAGAGAGAAGACGACATGCTTTTGCCTACGGCGATAGAAAACTCGGTGCAGCCAATATCGACCCGATTCGCATTGACACAGGAGATGCACACCCCATCTCAACACCTCCCTATCACGCTTCGCCTAAGGGTAAGCAGATCGTCGAAGAAACTGTTGCTAAATTGCTAGCGGATGATATCATCGAGCCTTCTGAGTCCCCATGGGCATCTAACGTTGTCCTCATTTCACAGAAGGATAAAATACGTTTCTGTATAGACTATCGAGCACTCAATGCTGTGACTAAAGCAGATCAATATCCGCTGCCTCGGATCGACGATTACTTGAGTCAATTCGAAGGTAAGCGTTACTTCACAACATTCGACGCAAACTCAGGGTTCCACCAACTACCTGTGGACGAAATGGATCGCGAGAAACTCGCCTTCAGGACACACAACGGACTATATCATTACAAGAGGATGCCGTTTGGAATTCGGAATGGACCGTCAATATTTCAACGAGCCATGGACAAAGCCCTCGGACCGACGAAGTGGAACTTTGCTGTAGTGTACATCGATGATATCATCGTGTATTCTGCAGATTTTGATCACCACCTCGCGCATCTAGATCAGATCTTGGATCGCATTATCAAATCTAGATTCACATTGTCGATACCAAAATCTCACGTGTGCTATCAGGAAATACATGCACTGGGACACAATGTGAGCCGCCTCGGAATAGGCATGAAACGGGAGAACGTCAAGGCTATATTAGAATTCAAGCAACCGGCTTCAGTGAAGGATGTACAAATATTCCTGGGCATGACAGGTTATTACCGGCGCTTCGTGAAGGATTATGCGAAGATTGCAAGACCACTGACCGCTTTACTGGCTAAGGATAAAGTGTTCGTATGGTCAGCTCACTGTCAAGATGCCTTTGAACGACTTCGAGATGCTCTCGCAAGCGATCCGATCCTCGTGCATCCAAACTATGACAAACCATTTATAGTATACACTGATGGATCGAAGATAGGACTTGGAGGAGTGCTCGCGCAGATTGGAGACGATGGGAAGGAGCACATGATAAGCGCCGTATCCAGACAATTGAATGCACAGGAAGAAGGGTACACAGCGACTGAACTTGAGTGTTTGGCTGTTCTGTGGGCTTTGAGAAAATTCCATCCATACATCGACGGCATGCCAGACGTCTCAGTAATTACAGATCACATTGCGCTCCAATGGATATGGAATTATAAGGGCACTAACGCTCGATTGAAGCGCTGGAGCCTGGAACTACAACCATACAAATACACTGTGACCATTAAGCATCGGCCAGGCAAGACGCATGCTAACGTCGATGCGCTATCCAGAGCACCTCTCGTGAACACAGCTCCACCGGAAGACGATGCAGACTGCTTCAATACGCTTGTGGCATCAATCCCACCGCAATTCTTTAGTACAATACGAAACGGATATTTACAAGACGAGTACTTTGCGCCTATATACGAGCAAATGCAGTCCGATCCGAAGACCGGACACCTGCAGCAATTCCTACTCGAAGACAATTTGCTATTCAAGCGATCAGCAGACGGACAGTCGAGACAGCTGTGCATACCAAGGTATAAGCAGCTTCGAGATAGAATACTGCACGATCACCATGATGCAGTGACATCTGGACATCAGGGAATCGAAAAGACACTGAATGCAATAGCACGCACGTATTATTGGCCTCGCATGGGTCAGAACATTCGAGACTATGTCCGATCTTGTGAGAAGTGTCAGCAGAATAAGTCATCGAACCAACGGCCGCTCGGATACTTGAGACCGAACCCTGTGCCTCCAGGACGATGGCATACAGTCACAATCGATTTCACCGGTCCCTTCGTGCCTGTAGATAGAGACGGAGGTGTCGACTCGATCATGGTGGTGGTAGATAAAGCAACGAGGCGTTGCCACTTCGTACCTGTCCGGCAGAGTGATACCGCTGAAGACATCGCTTCAGCATACTTCAAAAACGTCGGCAAACTGCATGGCGTACCTCGTGTCATTATTTCGGACCGAGATCCTAAATTCACCTCACGATTCTGGACGGCATTAGTTAAGACTTTCGGAATCAAACAAGCCATGTCAACAGCAAATCATCCTCAAACCGATGGACAGACGGAGAGGATGATACGATATCTGAAAGATATGCTCCGTCATTTCATAAGTTACAACCAGAAGAACTGGATAGAACTCTTACCTGCGCTTGAATTTGCGTATAACAACGCCGTAAATGCAACCACGGGCCGGAGCCCGTTCGAACTAGATTATGGATATCACCCATTCGTGCCTCATGCACTGGGAACAGGCGATTCTTCAGGTAACGAAGACTTCGACGAATTTCTAGAACGACTTCAAGCGGCGATGATCGAAGCCGAAGACTCGATTATTAGGGCACAAGGCATACAAGCGAGATATCACAATGCTCACCGCCGAGGACACGAGTTCAAAGAGCAGGAACTCGTGTGGTTATCTGCAAGCCATATACACCCGACTTGGGAAAAGAATCGGCGTACTCGGAAGCTTTTACCGAAGTACTATGGCCCTTTTAGAATTATGAAGAAGGTAAACGAGAATGCTTACCGATTGGATCTTCCTGAACACATGCGAGTTCACCCGGTGATCAACATCGAATATCTAAAGCCATATATAGAAACTCCAGAAGAGTTCAGCAAGCGAAAGCGAAAGCCGGACCCACCAATGACGGTCGAAGGGCAGGCTGGACATGAGGAGTTAGATTGCATTAATGATCACGAAGTAAGGAACAACAAACTATATTACCTCGTGCAATGGAAGGATCAGGCCGTCCATGAGAGCCGATGGCTGCCTCGCGACGAATTGCTTATCGGAGCACGCGAGATGCTGGAGGAATACGAACATGCGCACGGAATTATAACTCAGATGTCAACGAAGGAGCCTCATGCAAGAAACGTGGGAAAGCGTACCTCACCTACGAATGAAGCGACGCCAAAGCATAGAACGAGAGTAGAACGAAAAGGCAGCACACGACAGATGAAAGGACCACGAGGAGATAGGAAGAGAATGGGCGCAAAACGTGCAGCAAAAGTTCCAGCAAGATCGAAGGCTGCAAATAGGGCATAACAGTTCTGCATGTAAGTATAAGAGCAGCCCTAGCTCACCGCTTAAAATCGGCGAACATTCCTGGAATAGTTCTCCACACATCGCTTTCAGCTCATCGTTCATACTTACACATCATGCCTGCCTTCTACCGCGACGCTACGCCGTTTTATCAACGCGATGCACACACTCCTTCTATAATCTCCCACTCTCACGAACACGGCATCAAACTCGTTACGACGCCGGCGCTATCGCCTTCCTCCGACAATTATTCTATCATCACGACTCCAGGCTCTCCACCTGGCCTCTCTTTAGCATCCCTGGGTTCTTCACCGAGTCTCTCTTCGCTGGACATCAACGATTCCATCAAATCGTTCGATGGTCAGTACGATTATTGTAATACAAAGGATACCGCTAATAATTTCGACACAGAACTCGAATATCCATCGTCAGAGACTGACGAATCTCCTGACGAGGGGGAGACGACGCAGGCTACATGCAACGCCGTTGTTCCGGCTCCTACTCCTGGAACGGCTCTCGCATACATCACCGATCTCCTGCGACAATTACAGGAGTCTCGCGATCGATCCTCTTCGTCCGGCACATCACCCGAGGTCATAGATCTCACGAATTCCGATTCTGACAACATGGACATGTCTATAGACGATCCACACACCTTTTCCAACCCGTTAGAGCGATCTCAGCGCTCGAATCATCGCCTACATCCCTTTGACATCTCTGGCACTGTTCCTATCGGACCATCGGATTGGAATACACCCTCGGCTTCACTGTCCCGCTCCCAGAAGCGTGCTGAACGACGTCGTCGTAATCGCGAACTTCGCAAGAAGATCGTGTCGCCTCCTCCTCATGCAGCTCGTCCTACCTGGAAGCGGCTCCCCATTCCTCTGTCCGCTCGGATTTCTCCTCATCTGCTATCGCAGATATTCTCCACGTTCACTCTCAACCCAGCACTCACTTCCAACGCCTTCCACGACTTGTCTGAGTCTGAACGTACCGCTCTACGCATCGGAGTGATATCCCTTCACAACAGGATCGCCTCTTCGGCTCGTCATGCTAATCTCATCCTCGAGCGAAAGCCGATCCTCAAGATACTCGACCATCATGTTTTCGACAACGCTATCGACTATCGCATCGGCTCAGGACCCCATGATTGGGTCCGTGACATCAATATCGGTTCCTATCCTGCAGGAAACCGCGCTGTCGACCATTATTGGGGCCATACCTCAAATATCACCCCTCGTCCTATTATCACCCCTCGTCTCGCTCGCCAGCTTCGTCTTCATGCTCCCCAGTACCAGGGAGTTCACGGCGTCTGGCTCGATCGGTTTACAGGACACGCAGAACGCGTACGTGACCCAAGGACTCGGTCCCGCGTCTAAGCGATACCAAAATAGGAAATTACCCGTCCCTTTTGGGACATAGACTTTGCCTGCGCCTTCCGGCATCTCGGACTCCTTCAGTATGGACTATTCTCTCCCTTCTGGACTTAGGACACTTGTATTTTCGAATGGACTCATTTTCTAACTACTTTGTATGTACAACTACGGATCGGGACGATCCTTTCTTTTTTACCGGAGGGTAGTGTAACAGGCCTGAGTAGAAGTAAGTAGAATCGTGTAGAACGCACCCGAATAGCGTAGCTTATCGTAGGATAGCGTCGCATCTGCGTACGCTGACTCATCTGACTCATACTCGCAAGTATAAGATAAGCGCTTAGCGCGCCTCTCGAGCTCTCGGAGCTCCCGTGTATATCTTAGATAGTAATTGATTGATTCTATTGTATGCTTCGTTGTATGAAGCATCTATAGATAGATTGAATACTCACTGAATCAACTACCGTCTCACTCGAACTGAAGGCCTCGCCGACTGATCAAGAACCTTAAGATTATCTTATCGGTAATCCATTAGATTAGATATCTATCTATCTACTGCTACCGTTACACTTCGCGCAAACCCGAAGCCATCATCTCGCTCTACGGCATGGACGGCGGCCTCCTCCTTTGCGATCATTACGTCCCAGGTCATCCAGAAACGTTTCGTTTCTTCCATGATCGCACCCAATCGGCGGAGATCCAGTCATTTATCCGCCCTGGGGCGTCTCCGCCGCCTTCTTCGGAAGCTGCTCTCATGCCTGGAGATGTGCCAGTGCTGATCTGCACCGGCGGACGACAATACGGTCTAGAAATGAACCCTGCTCGACTTCATGACGGGTAACATGGCTCGGTGCCTCCCTCAAGGATCCCGCCACGTCCGAAGCTCGTGCGATGGCCCTGGACGAGGTAGACCGCGTGCTGTTCCCGCAGATCAGAGCTGAGGAGCTACCGCCGACGGTGTTCATCCATGGTGACTCAGATACCGATGTGCCTTTATGCGAGAGTTTTGTGACTCTCATGGCGTTGGAGGGTGTAGGCGTTAGAAGCTCTTGGGTGGTAGTCCCGTTGGCAGAGCACGCCTTTCTTCCACTCGTGGAAACAAGGAAAGAGGTGGAAGAAAGTCAGGGGGCCCATGCGAGACCTGTGGCATTCTTAAACCGCTGCGTCTGTACCTCCTCATTGGCGTGATGTTTGGCCTCTTATCAGGATGTATGAGATACGATATACTATATGTATTTGACCTGGGAAGTGGTTATTGGCCAGTGTTTCCGAGAAGAAAATCTGATTCGTGCTCTCAGAGGCTTACACTGTCACTGCCCTATGCCTTGTCTCTTGCGGCAACAGTAAAGTAACAGCACGCTGAATGCGAATCATTGATACAATATCGTCGGTGTAAATCATTCTATATGATATCTCAGGCGTTTCAAGGTGCATACTCTTCCTTCTCCTTCACTGTCAGCTTCGGCTGGGGATGAGGTTCCTCGTCCACCAGACGAACGATGCTAAACCTTTCTATCCCGATTTTGCGCACGACGACCCACGCCCAGGGGATGGCGAAGACGATCAAGCCGATGTTGAGGCCGATGGAGAGCCAGTCGGTGGTATCGCTCGACTTGATGCCGTACGCAACCGCCTGGCCAGCACATTCAATACCACGCAATGTGCCCGTCATGTACGAGAGCACGATGAAATCGTCAGACACTGAGCCGTATCTTCAGTGACCGTCATACTATAAACCAGGAGCGGACTCACTTTGGCTAAGAATCCAGTACAGCGTCGTCTGGGTCGCCATCGTCGCCATGTCGAAGAAGAAGAACAGCGCATATGTTTTCCCGAACCAGCTGCTGTCTGTCCAGTCGATTGTGGGCTGGTGCTGAATGAGCTGCTTGGTTACGATCGCCGTCCAGACCCAGAGGGCGAGGTTGAAGACCATGAGGCCACCAAATGCCCACCGCGCGCGCGCCTTGATGGACATCGACTGCCTGTCGAGAAACCATCCAATACCGAAGCCACCGATGATGTCGGCAAAGTTGATGGTGAAGGCGCACAGTGCGCGCGTCCGGACGTTCATGAATTGCGTCTGGAGCGTGCCAATGTAGGATCCGTAGAACCAAGAGGTGAAGAACAACGGGCACAGGAAGAGAATCTATTACTGGATGTCAATTTCGGTGTAGCAATCGCGGAAGCGTGATCAGACATACGGAAGGGGACGAGACGACCTTGAACCATTCCGCAAAGGTCTGCTTCCAGCCCGTCTTCCGGAAGTGGATAGCCTTGCCATCCTTACGTTGGACCTTGTCCGGGTGGGATATGAGCAAAGCAAAGAACGGGCCGGCGCACATTATGCCAATGATGACGAGATACGTATGCAAAGACACGGCGCCGGAGGAGTCCGTCTTCGAGTTCAGCCCGAAGATGATCGCTCCGCCAATGACAGGAGCAGCTAAACCGAGCCCATCAGTTGCTGCAGATACTGAAGTAGTCGATGCTCTTACCAGACCGCATGAATACCCATAAGCCGAGCATTTTCCCTCTCGATGCCTCTTCCGGGTACGCTGCATGTGGATGAGCAGCTAGTCAAAGCGCGGGTGTGTATGCGCACGCACAGGTGATGATGGGGCCTTCAACCGCATACATCAAGCCATCAGTCATACCGGACAGGATGGAACCTAATGCACAGATTGAGAGCTGAAGTGTGTAACTGGTGTGCGAAATCATACCAAGCATGAGAAACCATTGCGTCCCATTCTTGGAATTTATGTACAGACTCCCTGCATAGCTGACGTGCTAATGAGACGGCTGACATATGTAACGGGACAAAGTAGGACAAACATGATATCACCCGTGCTGGAAATCTGCGTAGGACATGAGCCAAAACGTACTCGAATGCAGGCAAAATCGCATATCGTACCAGAAGGGCAACACGGACGCCAATCTTGCTTACTATGACACCACCGATTATGCACATGAATGCCATGAACACTGAGCATATGCATCAGGATCCCGAATATGTAGCGTCGAGCCCAGTGCACGAACCATAGCCAGCCGCCGCAGTGGCGTTGGCATACCATGGGGTAGCAAGTCCTCCCGCGCCGAGGTTGGAAAGAGCGTTGTACATTCCGGGTGCGCAAAAGAATACCTGATCAGTCTCTTAGCATCGACACTCTCGGTATGAGACTTGGATGCGAACCATTCCTGACCGCATGTCGCCTTAGACAAATGGTATCGTTCATTCTGGTATATTGCACTCACCAACGACGAGGACCTGGAATGTAGTGCTACGAAACCAGTGCACGTTGTACTCCTGAGCCTGGACATCCGAAGCACTGTGGCTCTCGATGGTAGCGACGGAGACATCCTTGGGGAGAGCGGGGACGTAGGTTGGGTCTTCCATCGGGGAGGGAGTAGCTGGGGCTCAGGCTAATCCATCGCTGCCGTCATGGAAGGATATAAAACCGGGCCCAATTTGATAAGGATAAAGCAAAGCAAGCTCCGTATCAAGAAGAGGTAAATTCGTGGCCGTTTCGAAGACCCGTCGGCCCCATGGTGACCTAGATAGCTATCTTCATCCCGGTCCTTCCGCCGCGCAGTCTCCGTCCCATCACGTCCGCGACACGAGACTCGTCGCACGAATTAGATAGCAGCCCGGCACCATCGGTACGTTTGTTCGCTGAGCATTCTTACCTGTAGCTTCTGAGGCCCCTCCGATGATGAAACCCTGTCCAGTATGACTCCGTTGGGGTCGGCAGTGCCGCCGGCGAGATACAGACACTTTTCTCGCGGGAAGTGCCATGGGGCGTCCGATGAATCCACCGCCGCATGACCTCCCAATCGAAGCCAGACGAAGCTCCTAGCTATCGGCCTTGTCTTTCCGTCGTATATGGAGTTGAGCTCTCTTGAGACAAGTCCATATTGTATTCCTTTGGCGTACGTGCAGCAGCAGCAGATCGTAAAGACATGCCGGGAGGTACCGTCAGGTACATGTCGAGTCGCTTATGCGCTTTTCCGAGCCTTCTTTATTCTATTTTTACCCCGTTCGTCGGAGAGGGAAGCAGGAGGAGGAGAAAAACTGGAAACTCCGAGCCACTGGGCGGTTGTTCAGAATTTGCACGATCCTGCAATTATCGGATAAGATCATCACCCAGCACTTGCCCTCCTGGACGCTGACAGCTCAGCGCTCATCCGACAGACCATACGACTCAGTGTAGCCAGCTCCATGCTTTCGACAAAGGGACCAGCCTCCTTCACGACACTTTGCCTGATGCATCAGATACTCAGAGGAAGAGTGTTTACATATATATGACGGACACCTTCGATTCCTGTCTCGGTCTCACAATACAACGGATGGATTGTTGCACAAAACTAATGCACGAATTGCTTGCGAAGAGCATGGTTGAAAAATTGGCACGACAGCCTAAAAGTAGCCTGAATCGAGTTTCGCGATATGCGAACCGCAAAGCGCACCGAAGAACAAGAACACGTACCACCCCCATGCATCCAAGGGGCCCATCTACCTCGTGCGCCCTCCCACAGGACCCGAGGACAAGTTGACAAGACGCGCAGGTTTGAGAACTGCTCGGGAGCCGCGTGACTGTCGCAAGTGCTCCTCGCTACACAGGAGGGCCTCAACGAAGCGGTCGGGCCAGGCCCGTGCCAGCGCACCGAAGGGGTTGCCTCCCGCGCCGCCCGAAGGCGGACGGCGCCGATAGTAGGTGGTGTAAAGGCACCTTGGTCACCCCCTTGGGACCACATCCTTAAGTATAATTCTACCACTCAAAAATTTTACCTAATATAGTTATTTGTACCGGTGCATGTATTTTGGGTGTTATGCTCTGGGCGCACCACCAAGTCTGTGGTTTATACAACGATGGTGGTACCATCTCCGAGCATTCTAATTGCACTTTAGGGGGCTCATTTCTTGCACAGCATTGCTTACTGATGCTCTACAGATTATTCATAGGTGTTTCTGGCCTAGTATAACAGCAGTCTGTAAAATCAGAAATGGTCGCCCCCCCCCCGCCAATAGCACACAATTTGGGAATGGTGCTGGAAATAGCACACAACTCTGGAAATAATGTGTGCGCACATCACCGGGAAGTGTGCTGACCACACACCCTGTGGTACGGTGTTGGCATGC
Source organism: Punctularia strigosozonata HHB-11173 SS5 (assembly GCF_000264995.1). Lineage (NCBI taxonomy): Eukaryota > Fungi > Basidiomycota > Agaricomycetes > Corticiales > Punctulariaceae > Punctularia > Punctularia strigosozonata. The sequence continues at coordinate 229,328 of NW_006767441.1, read as the reverse complement.
TGATTGAATGG
>NW_006767441.1:204254-228416 GCF_000264995.1 Punctularia strigosozonata HHB-11173 SS5 | reverse complement strand
TGTGGCCTATGGCCTGGTACCACCAGCTCAGTGGTGGTACCAAGGTGCAAGGTCGCTCATGTGGTGGTACCATCAATGTCTCCGCACATACAACCAGGACCTCCTGGTAGTACCACCCATCTATCACCATGTCTATGGTGCAACCGGAGGTGACAATCTGGAATGTGGTAGGACCATACTGTACTTTTACGACCGTAAGTTCGTCCCGCGTCCCTGGGGCACCCGAACCAAACTTATTGTCCCCTGTCCCCTGGCACTCCGAACCTCCGGGACACATTATATCTGACCGTGAGAGTCTTAAATCTGACCGTGTGATCAAAAAATCTGACCTCGTAAGCACATGTCCCCCGGGCAGGCTGCGGATGAACTTCCCACGGCCCGAACCCGTAAGGGAAGGAGTTTTTTGTTCCATACCTAGCTTCGCCACCGTGACATCCCTGTGACCTGGACCAAAACATTACAAAAGTGCGATGAAGTGTGAATTTTTTTGCGGAAATCGGACAGTGGGTACTCGTTTCGTGCTGGATGCAGCAGCGTGACATTGTAGGTGTGAGAATCCTTACATAATTGATGAGTATCAGTTAAAAATCTGATAAATGAGATCACCGAGTTGCCCAGTGTTATGGTCAGTTACATAAATGTGATTTCAGCTGCACATGTTTTTTCTGCATAATGACACCTTCTGTCTTTGGGCATCGATTTGGTGCCGTCAGTGAGGATATGTAAGATTTGGGAGGTATTGTTTCAGTTGGCGAACTCAAATTTTGGAGCAAGTTCTGGGGTGTCGGACTGCGCGGCTTGGCACCCCTTTACTCAAGTAAAAAGGTTGGCGCAATGGGGATTCGAACATCGGTCCACCGATAGATACAACTACACTGTGCAAACTGACAATACAACTACTGCACCATCTTAACACATGTATATAATTACGAGCGCCAGTGTTATAGCTTTTCATGAACACACGGAAATAGTGCCAGTTTTTTGCGCTGCCCGGCCATCACGAAAGTCATTCATTATTCATCCGATTCTCTTGTTCTCCACACACACTGGCTTGCATACACATATTGATAACAAATACCTGCAGATGCTCGAACATCCTGTCACATATACCGAGCGCGCTTGGAAGGGCTTCCGAACACATCACTACTCATTGGAGATGACATCTCCAATTGCGATGACGGCCGTACAGGTGACAAGGCCTCAGACACGAATAGTCGTCTGCGGACATCATCATCGACAAAGGCGAAAGGCGATAAAGGTAGAGGGGATTGACGGAGGAAGGCCTGGTTTCGGAAATGACTCGTTGGTGTCCTCGGCGTCGATGGTCCTGACGATGACGATCTTGGTCCGGGCGAGCCGACACTCAGCTGTGGGGTGGATGGCTCGTCCCATTGCCATACATCATCTGCGATCTCATCCACGTTGACGCGGAGTGCTTCCAGCTGCTCGTATAGAGCAGCAACATCCTCATCGCAACTCGCCTCATCCTCGAGCCCTCTCACATGTCCGTCCTCGGATTCATCGCCGTCATTGTCGTCGTCAGGCGCGTCCAACACGGACGACTTGACAATGTGTTGCGGAGAATCGAAGTTGCGCGCGAGTTCCTCCCGCATTTCGCTCTCTGTTGGCCCCCAGACATTAAGGGTCGGATCATCTGTCGGGATAGCGGAGACGGCGCGTCTCCATGTAACAGCTAGCTCTAGCAGCTCTTTGCGATAGAGCGAAAGTTGATCGTGTAATCCGTTAGACAAGTCTAACAAGGATGTCAACAATGTGTACATTTGATTATTATCAATCACGCACCGGCGTCGTCGAGCGCATGCTCGACAGCGTTCCATTCCTCCTGCAGCCATACCTGCATGATCCTTCGCTCTGCCATGATCCTATCGAGTTCCTCCTTGCACCGGTCCGCGCTCAGCATGTGTCGAATACCATTCTTCACGTTCTCGTCGAGGAGCCAGAGCTGCGGCCCACGGTCCTCGTCCTCTTCGTCTGCGAGGCCGATGTCCTGCCAGATATCGTCGTCCACGTCAAGGCTCCACAATTTCTCCAAATTGATCGGGCTGGGTGGAACAGCCCTGACGGGAGCTTGCCGCGCTTTGATAAGTGCCACCATCTCCGCGCATAGCGCATTATATCTGCGTGCGCATGATTGAATCCCGGGTTCGCGTCGATGTACGGCATTTGTTGTGTGCGCCGCTAGCTTGCGCTCTATTGCGAATACATTACCGACATTCTGTTCTCTAACAAAACATGACGCACCCGACGACTGTGTACGCACAGCGCGCTCCATTCTTGTGAACTCGAACTTGCGTTGCCGGAGACGATCTCGAATCCTCCTCTTCAGTGCGCGGGCGTTTAGGCGGACCGTCAAATACCGATTCTTGCGCAGGCTTTGCAGGTCCTGCCTGCTCCGCAAATCGAGACTATCCTCCAGGCGACTCTTCTTCAGTGCCGCACGTCCGCGCTCGTCTCGTAGCTCTTCGTGCCTTAACATCGTGCTGGCGTCGTTTTTGCCCTTCATAATCGATCGCTCGATCTTTGCGAGGTTGGCGTCCAGGATCCGTATCTGATCTTGCAGCGCAAGGATCAAATCGATGGTCTTCGTGCCGGCGTCCTGAGTTTGCCCTGAAGCCATGTGTCAGGTCAGCAAACGACCAAGACCATTTCTAACTGACTTTGAGATGGCCGCGTCTGAGCAATTTGCTGTAACTCCCATTGACCCCGCAGAATCTCCATTTTCATGCCGCATTCTCGCAGCCCCGTTTCAGCCTCGATCAAGCGGCCGCGCGCGGCCTCGTACTTCCGAACAAGCCATTCGCCAACCGCGCGGCGGTGTAAGCAATCCAGATGGTGGATCTGACTGTCGATCACGTAGAGTCGTTGCCAGTACTGTACGGCGAATTCATCAGGATCTATTTCTTGACAGAAAGGGTCACTTACACCGCTGACACGCAACCCAGGAACCAGATGATCCAAAGCGCTCCATACACGTTCACACCCTTCCCCATCTGTCAATCCAAAGCACTCGCATTTCCGCGGGTGATACGTGATTTGACACGCCCATTGATGACCGTACGCATGAAAGACAGATATTCCAAACACGATGCGGTCACGATACTCCGGAAGGAGGTCCCACTTGTAGCAGCTGCGATGTAATTGACATCCGATGTCGTACAGGACGCCAATGCGGAACGTCGCTGGTACGTGACGGAAGAACTTGTCGAGCAGTGCGATAGCATAGTGTTGACGTTCACCAGCGCTGGTCATGTTGGCCAACCACAAGACGCGATCGTGACGACATACAAGTGCCATCAGCGCCGTGTCGTCGAAGAACTTCGTACTCGCCTTTTCTCGCTGTTCATCCGCAGCTTTAAATGACGACTCGCAACCATCCAAGATAGAATTTGGCAGCTTCAGTGGACCTTCGCACCAATCTTCGGTTTCGTTTTCTGGAATCAAAACGGTCCCCTGGCGCTGCTTCCCCCGCTTCCTTCCAGAACTGGACACGACCTCCCCCTTCGCCCCTACGACTTGGGCCTCCTTTCCCTGCTTCCGTTTCGCCATGAGCCGTTCCATGGCTGTGATTTCGGACTCCTCGAGGAACACGGATGCCGGATGTCGACGCTCCGGATCGCGCCGGCCGGTAGCCCGACGCTTTTGTGTGAAGCACGCATCTAAACAAACAATAGTGTCGACACTGTATACCGGGCTGATCAACCACATGAAGCGCTATGAGGTGAATGGCAGCACACCTCAGCCCCTCCGTTTCGCGTCCAGTTCCACCGAAACACAATATGCAACGGGACCGCAGGTAGGCGCTTGCGCGTTCTCCATCGAGAAGTTGACTCTTCGCTTTTTCATCATCAGGAGCTCGCTCCCCCCCCGATGCTTCGGGCTCTGAGCTCCCGCATTCAGAATGTCCGTCTTTGTAAGCTCCAGGGCACGTTGATCTTGGGACGTTGGAAGGATCTACTGCCACGCGTAAGTTCATCCGTCATGATCCGGTGCAGGGCTTCGACTCGCCGCCAGATTCTACGGTTGCATGATCACGCCGTTTTGACAGAACATGCCTTGGACGATCCAAAGTCTCTGACGTCCAGGAGCTTGTGCTTTCTCCCTCGTGTGACCGGCTTTGGGGTGTTTGATCATCCGCATCTTGATCGTGCTCCCGTACTTCGGGCTCTGAGTTCCTGTGTTCAGGATGTCCATCCTTGCAACCTTTGGCGTACGTTGATCTCGGGATGTTGAGAGGACCTACGGGCGCTCATGAGCTTGTCCCTCATACTAAGGTACAAGGCTTTGACTCACCGCCAGATTCTATGATCGCGTGAACTTGTCGTTTCGATAGAATACACCTTGAACGTTCCACAGCCTCTAAGGTCCGTTGCCGCACGCAATCAATAAGGTAGTTGTACCAATTGAGCGCGTTGCCAAATCGCCTTCGCAATGAATCCTGTTTCCTAAGCATTCAATTAACCTATCCTTGGAAGCGAAGGGCCTTACTCACCCGTGATGTGACCCGGTGCTTTCGTACGCCCAGAAAACACTCCAAGGTTGTTGCCCACGCGGTGATATTGGGCGGAGTATTCACGAAGAGCGTAGCAATGAGCTCAAGCATATTCAAATCAAACGCCACGGATGGGGCTTGAGGTGCACAGGGAAAAAGTCCACGAGCAAGTATATTCATCGCCGCAGACGTGCATGTGCACACCGGAACGTCTATCCGTTCCAGTCCTGTCGGCTCCTTTAAAACCTCGTAACGCGGTGATAGGATGTACGCACGATCAATGAACACCGCCAACACACTGAGTGTTTTCTGGTGGTCCCGACATCGGCATATCGGAGGGCGAGGTTGGTCGGTGGTCATATGTGCAGTCAACAGCATGTACTCCATGTACGGGTCGACTAGCTCGGGTATGGTTATGGTTCGCCACCGTCGCCATTGATTCGCTCTTTTTCTCGCGTATCTCTCCTGGTCTACTGCCGATAGATCTTGTTCCACCTCGAGTGGGAAGTGTAGAGGAGACGCGATACGTTCGGATCGCGGTGTGTTGAGAGGAGACAGTCCGGACGGCATGTCAGGTTCGTTAGCAACATCCAGACGGCCCTCACTCCCTGCGCCGATCTTCTCCCTTGCCCAATCATCATCGCGGAACTCCTCATAAAAAAATCTCGCGTATCTCTTGTCGAACAACCCGGTTTGCTTCAAAACGCGTCCATCCGGTAGCTGAGCAATTACTGGTGGCATCCCCGGAGTTGCCATGCGGGTTCTCCTTGATGCTGAGCGCCCCTCCACGATATTCGACGGGCCTGCCCCGCTGTTGAACATGTCCTCATCAGAAGGCATGAAGCCACGAGGAACTTTGACCATGGTAAAGCAGCGCGCAATGCCCAAGTTGAGGGTCGCAATAGTGTGGAAGAAAAATATGCGGCATCGGCCGCCCATTTCCTATCTCGTGATTGGTTTAGTCATGTAGGACATGTAACATCGGTAATTACTAAGCCCGATAGCCTAAGAAATGATCCGTCTTGAAGGGGTCGAACGTCAAAGACGGTTTCGTGAAGTTAATGATCGTTGCACGGTAGTTTACGTGGAAGGATAGGGGCGCGGTCGAAGACTTGCACGAAAGACCGGCAATACACAGCGCACATGCGGCGAGCGCAGAGATTTAGACTGTCGGTCTCGATCGACGGTGTTCGCAGTTCCTGTAAGGCGTCCAGGTCCTCGCTCTTGAAGACTGACACTCTGGCGAGGATAGATCCATCACGTCCTCGCTTCGCAGAGTCTTCAATGCCGGAGGACACACGCCATTCACACATGACTTCTCCCATCTTCAATAAAGAGCTGCGAAGATCTCTAAAGAGTTCATGCGATTCCGATGGAGGCCCGTCCGGAATACCGAGGTTCGTACCTAGAAAGCGGGAGATAACATCAACGCGTAATGCGGGGTCCTGTCCTGTCATGGCAACGTCAAGCGCCCGGAATTCCGTCGCAAAACCAACATTGCACATTTCGTACAGCAGATGCGGCATGAAATGGGGGCACTTATCAAACGCAGGTGGTAATGGCGCACCCCACCATGTGGGTGGATCGACGTAGATTGATGGCGTGGTAGATGAGGAATCTTCGAGAAGGAACATCCGAAAAGAGGCCAAGCGAGCTCCCCATTTCTTGCTTCGTATAGCAGCTGTAGATTGCGACAGTAAAACTGCCCTCTGAGGCTTCAGGACCCATTCCCGCCATAGCTGCCCTGGGAGGCAGGTGCCTCGCAACGTGAACTCCTTATTCTGCTGCCCACGGACCATTGTCACAGCGGATGGACGCTTGAACGCCTTTAGCAGTGCACCATGTAAACCCAGGTATGATCTGAGCATGGTTTCCCGCGCAAGTTGATCTGGCGGTTGTCCGGCGCGGAGAAGAAAGATCCAAGGATCCACAGTCCAATATGCTCCACCGCGAAGTTGGATGTTTTCATGTGATGCAAGCTGTGACGCTAGCGAGTTCGCGGCTTCCTCCCAGCACCTCAACGCTCCGGGGAGATACGGATCGCCGAGCTCGCCCCAAGGTCGCAGATGATCCAAGGCCCTGGCGCGCCTGGTGATGTGATCGGCTTGTTTGCCTAACATGCCGATGCCGCTAACGCGGCTTGGAACGGCCTCTCGCTCGGACGGGTTAGGAGCCGATCCTTGAGGGAGGGGACCGATGACGCTGGCGGGACAGGTCGCCTGCTTGTCTGAAGGTGTGTTCGTGGGCGTCGAGGAAATGGCAGCCAGCGCTTGAGAAAAAGGCCCAATGGCGCTTGCAGGAGGGGTGGGCCCGTCCGTGATTCTTTTTGTTTGCGAAATCGTAGCGGATCCGCAAGGAACGAGTTCGCGAACGCGTGCCGGATCGGCGACCTGCTCGTCTGAGGGCGGGTTCGTGGGCGTCGAGGGAACCGTAGCCAATCCTTCAGGGAGGGGACCGATGACGCTCGACGGATTGGCGGGAATGGCAGCCGACTCTTGAGGAATAGGTCTGGTCACAGCTGCAGGAGGAGTCGTCTGCTCGCTTGAGGGCTCGTCCGTGATTGTTTGCGAAATCGTAGCAGATCCGCGAGGAACGAGTTCGCGAACGCGCGCCGGATCGGCGACCTGCTCGTCTGAGGGCGGGTTCGTGGGCGTCGAGGGAACCGTAGCCAATCCTTCAGGGAGGGGACCGATGACGCTCGACGGATTGACGGGAATGACAGCCGACCCTTGAGGAATAGGTCCGGTCGTGGTTGCAGGAGGAGTCGTCTGCTCGCTCGAGGGCCCGTCCGTGATTGTTCGCGAAATCGTAGCAGATCCGCGAGGAACGGGTTCGCGAACGCGCGCCGGATCGGCGACCTGCTCGTCTGAGGGCGGGTTCGTGGCCGTCGAGGGAACCGTAGCCAATCCTTCAGGGAGGGGACCGATGACGCTCGACTGATGGACCATCTGCTCGTCCGAGTTCGCGTGCGTGGGCTTCGTTGGTAAAGAAGAGGTGTGCACGGCATAGGTCGGGAAAACTGGACACCCTGATTAGAGACTCTGAAAGCGTTACAAGGTGACGTCAACGACTTACCATCAGAAGTATTACCACTTGCGTTTTGGTAGTCGTTGTCGTAGGCGATTACCACATCGCCATTGGGGTCCGAATTGGATGATGTACCTGTCGAGCCTGTGTTGGACGATAGATAGTATGTGTTATGGGAGGCCTTACCTTGCGACAAGTCCGATCCCGTCAAATCTGTAAACTATCGTTCACTCATTGTCGACGTTGGCATGGGGTAGTTACTCACCAACGGGCGATCCTTCGCCGCGGTCGTGATCGCAATTGTAGGCTTCCCGTAAAGTAAAGTCTGCAAACACCAGATTTGGATCACCAATCATGGCATGATCTGGTTAAGGATATCTTCACAGTACCTTCAGTCTGTGTTCCCGGATCTTCTATCGTTTGGCTGAGTTTCAGACGGTAGCGTCTTATGGCGAATAACAGCGGCGAGGGACGGTGTACAGCAGTCATTGTACCATGTTCAAGTCGTGCATGCGGCTGGCTTGGGATTTGTATGTGCACAGGGGGCAGGGACAAAGCAGTCATATGCTCGTAATCATTGCTGTCCAAGGAAGCGGATGACGAGCGTGCTGAAGCTTGCTGAGGGGTCCACGTGCGAAGTAACTCCCACGGCGGCGAAGGTGGTCTATGGTATTCGTATCCTTTCCCAGTCAACGGTGGTGGAGTGGACGGATCCCGAAATTTGCGGAGAGGATCCACACCAGCGAAGACAAAATCCGATTCGCGATATGCACGAGTGCCGGCGCCGGAGTATAGATATTCAGCGACAAATCGACCTATGGAAAACGCTATGAGAATCCTGCCTTGAATAGGCAGAACAGACGCTAAACGCACAAGACGTATGCCGACTTCGGGCCCGATTTGCGGTGATCAACCAGGCCTCAACGTCTGGCGGGGGCGGAAACTTCAGCGTATCCGAATCTTAACATCGTCAGATAGCTGATCGTGGTTCCCTGTGACCCATTCTCTCACATTCACGCGACGCTGGCATGCGATCAGCGGACTTCAACCAACGTTCGACTTCTGGTGTTGGTCGAATTTCAGGCGGATTCAGAGCTGAGGACGGCGATGATCAATCAATCAGCATGGAGTGCGGATGTTATGCGTTGGTCTCGCGTACATGTTGGCTGGTTATCTGTATAGTTGTCGGTAGTTGCAATCGTCGGCGGGAGGCAAACCAGTGCATCGGCAATGTCCGTTTGTCGAGGTTGGCGAGGTCGCCCCCGAGGAGGACCGTATTTCACGGGCACTGCATCGTCATCAAGAGATGAGGATCCGGTTCCCGACTCGTCATCCGAAGATGAGGAGCCCACGCTCGACTCGTCATCCGAAGATAAGGAGCTACCGCCAGTTTTGTGATCCGGCGAGGAGGGGCCGACACCAGGCCGATCCTTTGCGATCCTGAGATCATCACGACGGCGCTTTGACGCCGGTGGCAGTTGAGTCTCTTTCGGACGTTTACAGGCCCTCTTCGGTTGTTGCCGACAAGGTATGGTGGACTGCGACCTTGAATCGCGAGATGTTCTTGTTGCCCGAAGGGCCTTCTCACGTGTCTTTCTTTGGGAGTGGGAGGTAGGTCGTGGAGATGATGTTCTAGAGGCCAGCGTGAGCGTCTGTTGGTGCAGTTTGATCAAGGATGGAGGCGTGTCACCTGGGTCTCTTAGGCATCTCTAGAAAAGTGACCGGTATTCGCGAGGTTGACGGTCAGCCGGAATGAAATCACAAGAACAGTTAAGGATGCACACTAGGGGTCTATCGTGAAGCGCTTGGTATCTAGGACACAGGCGGTGTCAGGATAGGAAAATGGAATAGTATTTCTGTCCTAACGCACCTTTTCCTCCTATAATGGCGGTCTTGAATGAAGAATTCCACATCCGCTGAAGCGGGCGGTCCCTGGCGAGGAACGTGTAGGGACAGGATGCTGCATAGGATAGGATGTAACAGCGGAAAGACGTGCGATGATCCCGTGACTCAGGAGTGTTGATCAAGATCAACGAGTTACATTCGCACGGCGGTGGTTTCCTTCCCCCTTTCCTCTCGCTCACGTCTGTGCGTCGTACAATGGGCCAACGCATCGAGACCAGCACGTTGTCGTTTGTATATACATGGTGAGCAGTCTTTTTTCCAGCCCGCGGTAGCTCTCACCCGCTTCGAAGAAACAGCCATGGACTCGCACTCCACGTCGGGGACAGCACGTTGTCGCTAGCGGACGAACGGCCGACTATATGCATGGTGTTGTCGTTTGTACATACATGGTGAGTGGTCTGTTTTATCCGGCCCGCGGCGCAAGCTCTCACCCGCTTCGAAGAAACAGCCATGGACACGCATGAGGGCGAAGGACCCCCTTGCGCTCCACGCCGCGACGCACTGGGTGGACAGTACAATGTCGTTAGTGGACGGGCTGACTATATGCACGGTAAGTGGTCTGTTTTGTCCGGCCCGCGGCGCAAGCTCTCACCCGCTTCGAAGAAACAGCCATGGACACGTATGAGGGCGAAGGACCCCCTTGCGCTCCACGCCGCGACGCACTGGGTGGACAGTACAATGTCGCTAGTGGACGGGCTGACTATATGCACGGTGAGTGGTCTGTTTTGTCCGGCCCGCGGCGCAAGCTCTCACCCGCTTCGAAGAAACAGCTATGGACACGCATGAGGGCGAAGGACCCCCTTGCGCTCCACGCCGCGACGCACTGGGGGGACAGTACAATGTCGCTAGTGGACGGGCTGACTATATGCACGGTGAGTGGTCTGTTTTGTCCGGCCCGCGGCGCAAGCTCTCACCCGCTTCGAAGAAACAGCCATGGATACACGCGAGGGCTAAGGAATGCCTTGCGCCTCATACCGCGACACATCATGCGACAGCGCGTCGTCCTTCACAGCTGAGTGGTCGACTATATGCATGTTGTCGCGATGGCCGACGTTCCCCTCGTATTCCCGTATCACGTAGCTACCTCGTCGCCAGGCATCATGCCGGTTCAACAGCCGCCGTGAGTATGCTGTAGGTAACAGCTTCATACCGCGACACATCATACGACAGCGCGTCGTCCTTCACAGCTGAGTGGTCGACTATATGCGTGTTGTCGCGACGGCAGACGTTCCCCTCGTATTCCCGTATCACGTAGCTACCTCGTCGTTAGACATCATGCCTGTTTAACAGCTGCCGTGAGTATGCTGTAGGTAACAGCTATGAGGTATAGTTCACGACGCATCAACATGCATGTTATTCACCAGTTTGCCGTGGGTATATCATATTAGGGGCCGGATTGAACGTGTGTCACGAATGCAGGGGAGTACTACTGTGGTGCTGGGAATGTCCGGAGGTAGGATAAGCTGCCTGTGCGTTGTAAAGTTGAACCACAAGCCGGGCCAATGATACAATCCGACCCTCCCGCTCCTCCCTCAAATACTCCGCAAGTTCTAATGCTTGACGGAGCTGCTGGTTCTCCATGCATAACAACATGCAGGATCGGCAGCTCGCATGCTGTGGCGTGGAGGATGGAATCGAAGTGGGAGGAAGTGACACCCAGTCGGTTGTATGTTGATAATAGACTGTCAAAGATATTCGCGTCGTGAACGGCTAGACTTGACGAGATGGTGGCATACCAAGACATACCATTGCTGTCGCTACCAGTGCCATCCGATAAGGGTACTACCCGATTTATGTCCTGCGCAGACATAGTGGGCACTAATTCTGCAAAATCAAAAGTGATTATCAATTGATGACTTGCTACGGTAGGGAGAACAGATGAGACATACGGTGGAGACGTCGAGGTTAAAGGCCGACGAGCGCGAGGCGTCGTGAGAAGTGTCGGACTTGAAGATTGGACAACATATGAGTATCATATGCATCGCAATCTTCAGGGTCGTTCGCTTTCAATCCCTGTCAGTAGAACGAAGAGGTATAGCCGAATACACGAAGAGATCAGCGGCTTACTCAGTATAAAGTGATTTGTCCAAAACCTGTAGATACAGGCTAATAAGCGATGCACAACAGTGCGCACAACGACCGACTGTCTTGCATGGTGTTGCTTCGAGTTGCACATGCCGTGTATCACTATGTCAGGATATGCATGCAGTTTGAAGTGCTACTATTGCGTACTACGTGGGCCGTTGTTGCCGTCGTCACCAATCCAAAAGTCCTTACACGTGATAGGGCAGCAGTTGCGGAACCAAAAATTGATTCCGCGTACATTTACTCCCGCCCCCACATCCCCGCTGCATCCTCATGTTGCCACACAACGCACGCCTCACTATATGGGTGCTACCATGATGAATCAATGTCCTGCTTACGCCAAGATCGGATGACCATCGGTTCTTGAGAGTCGATCTCCTCGTCAATATCGCCCACCCACTCCGGTCTTTGTCGCACATCGCTCAATCGTTTGCAGCTGCCCCACGGCATCCATCTTCGTCCACACCTTGAGTGTCGCGATGTACGGAATGCAACCGTGTTACGGCACCGAACGCGATGCTGCGCCGGAGGATGGCAAGTGCAACACGCGATTCCTCGTTTCGCCACAAAGGTAAACCTACCCGCTTCGGTTTCCCGTCACAAATCGCTTAATCGTTTGCAGCTGCCCCACGGCATCCATCTTCGTCCACACCTTGAGTGTCGCGATGCATGGAATGCAACCGTGTTACGGCACCGAATGCGATGCTGCGCCGGAGGATGGCAAGTGCAACACGCGATTCCTCGTTTCGCCACAAAGGTAAACCTGCCCGCTTCGGTTTCCGTCACAAATCGCTTAATCGTTTGCAGCTGCCTCGCGGCATCCATCTTCGTCCACACCTTGAGTGTCGCGATGCATGGAATGCAACCGTGTTACGGCACCGAATGCGATGCTGCGCCGGAGGATGGCAAGTGCGATACACGATTCCTCGTTTCGCCACAAAGGTAAGGCTTCCCGCTTTGGTGTGCGGTTCATGTCGTTCAACCCTTTACAGCTACAGCACGGCTTCCCGCTTTCCCCCACATTCTGAATATCGCAATGCACAGTATATAATATAAAAAGCAAGCCCTCATGATGCTATAGGCAAGCATGCCCGCTTCACTATGCATTCAATGCGGCTCACTTCCCCATAGTCGCACCACGCAGCATATCATTCAACGGATACCGCTGTTACATTTCTACCAAACCAAATACCGTAAAGCCGCAGAAAGCCGCGTTCCACGCGCTAGATTCGCCTATCAGCCTGGTACTGCCACTGAGATGACAGAACAAGAACTCACCACATAACCGTCATAGTGCATTCCAGGCACTTCGAGATGTTGAAACACGTTGGCGTGCGAGAAGACGCGCAGCAGATACTCTCGAACGGGCAGGCCACAAGATTTTCGGAGATTGTCGTAGTTCGTGAGATGAAATTCGAGGGTTATTCGATATGCCTTGTACCGATCTGTAATGTGATTGGCTCGCCGCAGGTAAGCAATCAGGGCCCGTGCCTACGCCGATCCAAGTTACCACCATTCTCATGTATGACCTCTACAGTGACTCGCCTCCTTGTTCCGCTCATCCCACGACATGAATAGTGGGTGTGCAGACGGGTGTGCGAGGACGATACCCTCGGTGGCCTTTTCTCCGCCCCTTCTCTTTACGACCGCCGCGATTAAACGCAGGCTCGTGGGTTGGAGGACTTCACTATATGACTCGTCGTCACTGGTGTCATCCTCGGTGAAGGATTCGTCCAGGTCGTGCGATGCTTCCAAGACCTCAAGCCAACGCTGATGCGCGTCGTGAAACCTCGATTGGATACGCTCAGGTCATACGTCAGCTGTAGGAAGATAGTTCGGAACTCATCAAGCCCTCACCTCCTTCATGTCGTTACGGAGCTCCACATTTGATGCGCCCAGAACCCAGTTCAGGTATGTCTTTGCGTCTGTCCCGAAGAATGTTTTCTCCTGCTGATAAAAGGCCAGATGTTGGAGCAGATGTGTATTCAGCGAATATAGGTCATGTTTCTGATCCTCCTGCAGCAAGAGTGAGGCGAGTAGGGATGCCTACCCAGCAAGTAAATTGGTGAGAATCTGCCTCTTCAGAATAATGTCTTGTTTACGAACGTTTAATCCCTTCAGGCCGCAAACTTCGATCCGTTTGGCGTCAAGAGGATGCCAACGGGCAAGGATGTTCTCCGGTCGTTGAAGGGCCGTTGCCCTTGGCGTCGCTTCCGTGCTGCGAGGCATCACTGCCGCGAGGGGATCGCTGCCACGGAGGGAAGAGCTGGGCGCGGGGGCGGGCGGCGGGGGGTTTCTGGTCGCACCGGTTTGGACGTGAGCAGACGTGAGCAGAGTGAAAATCGCACTTTGTTTATCAGCCAGAAACTTACACGTGCGCGTCTGTTAACAGGCTCGCGCTATCGCGACCCCCAAATCACACCATCACGCGTGCAAGAGCGGCCGGCGTATGTCATCTATTGATGAATAGACGGACCACATGCTTAAATAAATTACAGATTCTCCGTCTGCTGGCTGCCGAAGTGCATAGCCGCCTCGCCCTGACCACCACGATTCCAGACATTGTCCATGTCCACATCGAATGGGACGGAAATCGTGCGTATGAGCGGCTGTATTTCCGCATCCACGCGCCAATCAACCATGATCCCTGACCACTGAGAGTACAGAATCGCAAAATGTGGAAGAAATGTCTATGAATCCGTGAGTGAAAACACAAAAACGCGCTGCATATGATTGTAACCTACGTGGCTAATCATGGCTTCCACTGTGGATGGTTCATCGTCAAGTATTGCCTCGCCCAGGACCAAAACTCGCTGCATATAGCACAGGGGTGAAACGCCGCAGCTCCGGTGTAATCGGTGAAAATTCGCCATATGCCAGTCCAGACTGAACGAATGCTCGAAGGAATTGCACATGCGCGAGGGTACCTTGAGGTAAGCAAGCAGAGTCTGCGCCTGAGGGTAGCCGATGTTAATTTCAAGTCATCGCATAGATAGGACCGCTTACCTCGGTTCGCCGATCACGCCAATCCCAAAACCAGGGATTTGCGTAGGACTGCTCGTAACCAGATCGCGGATCGGGATTCTGACCACTGGCAGTGTGGAGCTCTCGGGCAAGATCGAAGCCCCTGGGCAAGACGATATCGGTGGGGCTGAGCAAGGCTTGACGGCCAGAGTCAACCGTTTCACCGCTCCAACGTCTGTACGCGACCCTGAAATGACGGACAGCGATCTGCTTGTGTAAGAGATGTCTAGGCAACGGGAAAACAGGAAAACTAACCTCCTCATATTCCTCATTTCCCAGAGAGACCTTTCCGATTACGAAGATGTACCTCAGATACGTCTCTGGCTGCGTCCCGAAGAGACGATAGTTGTGATGAAATTGCCGCAGGTGCTGAAGTACGATCGGACTTGAACCGTACAGATTTCTGTTTCGGTCGGGTACCGACAAGTGACTGGCCAACAGATGCACCTTAATGAGGTAAGTCTGTTCGACGTGGCGGCATTACCCGATGCGGTAACTCACTGTCACGCTCATCAGATACATCGCCTTCTGATCGTCTGCTAGGCGCTCGCGGTTACTACTACCAGGGGGTCGAGGATGCCGGCACTCCGCCATCGCGGTATGCAAAGGCGAGGGGGGGATGGGATGAAGACAAGGGGTGGTTTCATTGCGGGTAATCAACTCGGCGGAAGGCGGTGTTATCGCTGCTGGCTAATCGCCATACCCCTAATCATCTGATGTCAACGCGGGTGCGTGATTTCACGAAAGGGAGGGGGTCCGCAACCAATGGGGGCATCTTTTTAGCGTGTTGGTTGTACCAGCGAGGCCCGTCGCCGGTTGCACCTTTCTATCCACCCGCCATCATGGACGCGGACAGCGTAAGCTCCTGCTATTCCTAGCTGCTTCCACCTCCGACCTATAATCTATACAGGACAACCGCGCAGATAAAGAACCATCCCTGGAACCACGCGACATAGCTACATCGCGAAGCGTACGTCACGCTGTCTGTAACAAAACTGAGTTAACACTGACCGCATTCGCCGTCAGCACCGGCAAGGTAGCGAGAGTCGCGATGTCAGGCTACGGACCACGCCCGCTCGTGTATCGCGTCCGACCTGGAAGGTATGCTAATCACAAGAAGGTCGCGTTCGCCAAGCTGAATCAGCAATCAGGTACTGGAACAAGGAAGCAAGCCTCAGAAGGCTCGCAGTTCCAGCCGGACCCCCAGGTCACGCATCACGGTATGACTACATGTCTAGAAGCCAGCACGATCACTCATACTAGATGCAGCGGAATGAGCTCCAGGATTCTGAGTCGGAAACTCACGAAACCGGCGACATTCTTCCAGAGCGACCAGTCCCAACTGCTACAGGAAGCGGAGAAACGGTAACAGTGCATAGGAATGTTTACCAGGGTGGCAATGCCAGCGTCACCAACTCCAGGGTGACACGTTCGGGAAAGGGTAGACTACCGACTATTGAGGTTCGTTGCGCAGCGAATGGGAATTCCATAGTTAATGATGTCTGTTTTGCCAGGAGGGGGCCGAACGTAACGGGCATAACTCAGAGCCGTCCCAAGCACCCAACCGCGGTAAGCGCAGACAGACCCAGGACGTTCGTAGTTTTTGTGTTTTCGACAGAAGAAAAATCTTGTTGACCCATGAGCCATCAGAATGAGGATGACATGACAAGCGCTCCAAGAAAGAAGCGAAGAGGCGTACTAGTCAGTTGCTTGCAAATTGTCGCCTTTTGAGCCACATCTGAGCATTGAAACAGGATGAACGAACCGCAGACTGTGCTCATCAGCAAACCGAACCCGGCCAGAGTCAAACAAGCGAGACAGCTGGGGCGGTACGCTTTCTTCGTACGCGAATGCACGGAGCTTTATTGACTCGGCGTCATGGTAGATCATGTCCGACGCGGAGTCGCTAAAGCTGGTGAACACCACGCCGACGAGTACTCGTGACAAGTCCCCGGTGCCACCAGCGGACACAAGCTCGAAGCGTGCGAGTGATGAACCCAATGGCGCAGTCGAAAGCGGTGAGATGCATCCAGGTGTCTCTGACGAGACGCCTGGTACGGTACGTCATCTGTATCCGTGAATGCACGGAGCTTTATTGACTCGGCGTCATGCTAGATCATGTCCGAGGCGGAGTCGCTCAAGCTGGTGAACACCACGCCGACGAGTACTCGTGACAAGTCCTCGGTGCCACCAGCGGACACAAGCTCGAAGCGTGCGAGTGATGAACCCAATGGTGCAGTCGAAACCGTCGAAACCGGCAAGATGCATCCAGGCGGCTTTGGCGAGACACCGGGATTGGTACGTCATCTATGTCAGCAAATGTATGAACTTGCGAGTGCTCATCGTCATGCTAGGTCCTGCGCGAGGCGCGGCCGATGCAACCGGCGGACATCACTTCGACGAATTCCCGTGACAAGTCTCCGGTGGAACCGACAGGCACAAGCTCGAAGTGTACTCATGATGAGTCCACAGAACCCTTAGGCAACAAAGGCACCGCTAACGACGATGTCATACATTCTGGCGCCCCTTCCTCAGTTTATGTGCGTTCGGCGAGTTTCAAACAGTGCGCGAAGGCACACGTGTGGCTCATGCGCATAAACAATAGATTGCTAATGTCGTCGACCCACCGTTACCGCCACGTTTCACAAGGGCAGACCCGTCTCGTGCCAATGTAAGTAGATTCGCCATCTGCAATGACTTGTTGTTTATCTGTTATCATTGTTAGTTGATAGAGTCGATTGGGATTGCGGGCTCGGGTGGTTCGTCAGCTGGTGAGGGGCCGTCATCATCACAACCCCTCATAGTCGTTCGACCCGACCCAAATTTGCGCCAAGGTTTCCTCGCAAGCTTGCAAAAGAGGGTTGATGCGGTGTTCAATGATTGGGACGCGGCGATGTCCCCGTCCGTTCGCCCGACCCCAGCCGTCGCAACCGGCAGCACTTCGCCGGTGGCAGAATCTGTTATCGAGGTCGCAACAACACCGGTCTCTGCTCAAACTCGACGATCAGTAGCTGTCTTCGATGGCGTCGAGCTACCGCGTGTAAGCCCACCAGTATCCCTTGATAGCTTGCGTCTATTCATACTTTTTTAGCCTCGATTTCGGACAGAATCGGCGGCCCGCACCTCA
This sequence comes from Punctularia strigosozonata HHB-11173 SS5, assembly GCF_000264995.1. Lineage (NCBI taxonomy): Eukaryota > Fungi > Basidiomycota > Agaricomycetes > Corticiales > Punctulariaceae > Punctularia > Punctularia strigosozonata. Next base: position 210,738 of record NW_006767441.1, on the reverse strand, counting down.
GGTGAAGGTTTCTTGGCTCCGAATCTGAAGTCGCCAGTGGCAGAATCTGTTATCGAGGTCGCAACGACACCGGTCTCTGCTCAAACTCGACGATCAGTAGCTGTCTTCGATGGCGTCGAGCTACCGCGTGTAAGCCCACCAGTATCCCTTGATAGCTTGCGTCTATTCATACTTTTTTAGCCTCGATTTCGGACAGAATCGGCGGCCCGCACCTCAGGTGAAGGTTTCTCGGCTCCGGATCTGAAGTCGCGAATGCCCTCCCTCCAAACTCCCGCTTTGGTGACGACGGGTCGACAGCTCGTCGCTTGGCCCCGCCCTCATGACAATGCACCACGTCTCGATCTGAACGCTATGACTCCCGGGAGAACACGTCGTTTGAGGAATCGGCATGGAGCTTCGCAGGGATCCGGAGACAGTCCGTCTGACGGCGGAACCGGAAGGCGCCAGACATCACTCAACGGTCATGGTTCGGAACTACTTATGAATTCACCGGGGACGCCGCAGAATGGGTTCTCCCTTGAGGAGCATATGTCACCTATGTCGAAGGACACCGGTTCACCTGAGGAGCCTGGTGACATGGTGTTCGATCAGGTCTCTCCAGATAGCTCGGGTGAAGATAGTGATGAATACAAGGCGGAGGAACATGACGGGAGCGACGACGATGGAGATGACGAGTTGGAGCAGGAGGTGGTGGATGATGACGAACTCTTAGTACCGAAATCAGGGCATGAAAAAGCCACCTTCGCTCCGCGTACGAAAAAGACGGAAACCCGCGAAACGGGCAAGGGAAAGGCCAAGGGGCGTGGCGCAAGCGATGGCGAGGTTCAATTGTCAGGAGATGAAGAGCAGTTCGAGAGGAGTTCGCTGGCGCGCGGTACGGGCAAGGGGAAGGGGAAGGAGCATAGCGGAAGCAACGGCGAAAGCAACGGCGGAGAGCAGTCGTCAGGAGACGAAGAGCCGTCCCAGAAAAGGTTGCAGGCGCGCGGTACGGGCAAGGGGAAGGGGAAGGAGCGTAGCAGAAGCGACGGCGAAACCAACAGCGGAGAGCAGTCGTCAGGAGACGAAGAGCCGTCCAAGAAAAGGTCGCAGGCGCGCGGTACGGGCAAGGGGAAGGGGAAGGAGCATAGTGGGAGTGACGGCGAAAGTGACGGCGAAAGCCGCGGCGGAGACGGAGAACGCAACGGCGGAGATGGAGAACGCAACGGCGGAGATGGAGAACGCAACGGCGGAGAGCAGTCGTTGCGAGATGAAGAGCCATCCAAGAAAAGGTTGCAGGCGCGCGGTACGGGCAAGGAGAAGGGGAAGGAGCATAGCGGAAGCGACGGCGAAAGCAACAGCGGAGAGCAGTCGTCAGGAGACGAAGAGCAGTCCAAGAAAAGGTCGCTGGCGCACGGTACGCGCAAGGGGAAGGGGAAGGAGCGTAGCGGAAGCGACGGCGAAAGCAACAGCGGAGAGCAGTCGTCAGGAGACGAAGAGCCGTCCCAGAGAAGGTTGCAGGCGCGTGGTACGGGCAAGAGGAAGGGGAAGGGTCGTAAACAGTCCAAGAAGGCATTGGCGGCAGGCAGTACGGTCAAGGGCAAGGCGAAGGCACAGTCGGAGAGCGATAGAGAAAGCTCAGGCTCCTCAGACGTGGAGAATAAGTCGAAGAGAGGTCGCATACCGAAGAAGTATCTGGACGAGATTGCGAGCTTCGCCCAGCAAATCGACGATTTTGCGGCGAAGATGGCTTCGTTGATCGGTCGACCTGCTGGGAAGGTTCTGAGGATGCTTTTCAAGGAGGACATTGTGCACCAACGGGCGAAGAGTCCCTGGGCAGCATTTTCCTCGTGGTATTCACAGACTGAGCCGCACAATCCAGAAGAAGGTATACTCCCGGTCCGCTGATTGCGATGCCATTCTAATATGGTTCCACCTCACAGAAACACCGGAGGACTTCATGGCCCGCATGCAAGAGGCATACCGCGAAAAAATTGGCCAATTCAAGGGCGAAGAAAAGGCGGAGGCAGCGAGACCGTACCTTGAGTGGAGTCAGAAGCGCGAGGAGGCCTATGTATCGAAGCTCGCCAGAGAGGGGAAGCTTGGGGCCGAATTTGATCGGGCGGTGAAACAGGCCGTAAAGATGGTGACTACTCCGTGTTCTGCAATTCGTGTTAGATATTGAGCGTTTTTCTGCAGGCTAAGAACCTTTGGCGCCACGAAGGCGTACACTGTTTTGGCTACGTCATTGATACCAAACGAACATCTGGATTTACGGCGTTTGGGGGGTCGCCTCCATGGGCGGAACTCAGGGTCAGGTACGGAGGTGACATATTCAATACTATGGCGAACTTTCAGGCCGCTATCCGGTATGATCCTTTCCCTTTACCGTCGCCGCTGCTTTTAACACCGCACATCAGTGTACTCGAGATGAACTATGAGGGTATATCTGCCCCTGACCTTCCGCCACCTTCGCTTGTAGGCGACAGTGTGCCGGGCCCAAATCCAGGAGAGGATAAACGCGAGTATCTGCACCGCATTTTTAAGCTGCTGGTCAAGCGGAAGTGCAGTGAGTTTCGTCTGTTCCCTGCGTATATTCTTGTTTAATTGACCAAGCAGGTCTCATCGGGATTGAGGTGAACATGAAGCGCTTCCCATGGTACATGTTGCTCGAGTTTCTTCTGAAACAAGAGGCGAGAATCGTCGACGTCCACCCAAACTTCACCCTGGTCTTCTCGAAGCGAGGTCTCGCGTTCAAATTCCGCGGAAACGGTGTCGATGATACGATAACGCCAATGGTCACAGCCTTCCTCCCCGGTAACGACGGGCCAAAATTTCAGATCGAACTGTGGACGAAAGGTGAACAATCCCGTTAGTGCTTCTTCAGGGTTCAAACTCAACCTGTTCTCAGAGGAGAAGGCTACACCCTGGGAAGAGAGAGCCGATATTCCCCTCATCACGCGATGGGCTCATACGAAGGACCGCGACGATGATATCGTCATGGTTGGTGACCGTGAGCAGGTCGTGTTGTATACGGTCAAGCAGACCAGGCTTTGGGAGAGAAAGACAAGCGATACTACAGCGCATAGAAAGAGCCGCGGTCGAGGGAAGGCAGATCAAGCTGCCCATACCGCGACTAGCCCGGATACGGACGAAGTCCATGGTTCGGACTCATCCCGTGGTGATGAAAAGAACGCTCTACCTCTGGAGGATGATCCTTCGGACGTCTCCGATCATTCGGGTGTGGACGACGAAGAGCTGTACTTCCCCGATGACGGTTGGCAGGAGACGAACCAGGACTACCTAGGGATGGCCTTCGAGGAGGATGAGGACGACGAATATGCGGATGAAAGGCTTGAAGACCCCGTAGACGAGACTCGGGATCGCGAATGGACAGTCGAACCTCAAATTCGCATAGAGGAAGGGATCGAAGAACCCATGGACGACAACGCCTTTGAGGCTCGGGATCGCGAACAAAGCGCCGAACGAAGCGCCAAACCTCGAACTCACGTGAAGCATCGGCGGCGCGATGAGACAAAGGAAGTTGTTTCGCATCGTCGTCGCACGTCTGAGGCGTCAGAGAAAGGCCATGACGACGACACAGGCAGTGAGGGGCATGGTGTCAGTATGACTACTTGTCTCAACTGAACAGTCGCTCACATAACCTACTAGTTTCAACGGAAGCGAAAACGTGTACGCGAGAAAGATCCGGAGGATACACCGAATTCAGTAAGTCATGCTACACATAGCATGTCATGTCGTGATTGACGGTATACTATTCTCAGTATAAGCGACGCAAGGAAACAGGGGAGAGAGATGAGGCCAACACCGGCGGACGATATCCTGTGAGTGATCAACTTGCATGTGCCAGCGCAGCTCATTCTTATGATTACTCATGCGTCAGAGCAAGCAGTTGGATCGCGTTGAGAAAATCAAGAGCTCGATGAACTACGGCGAAGGTAGAGAGAAGATCACTTCTGTGAGTCCTTGAAATCGTGTACGTTGTTCCGTTCACTGAATCAGGTTGATGCAGCACTATGACCACCGAACCGATGTTCAGCAAGATGCGAGTTCACGACCAATTGACCTCGAAGATGATGTGCGTGTGCGCGGACGTGCAATCATGAATGACCAGGTCACGGATTCAAAAACGATGCACTACCCGAGAGCCGGACGCGTCCAGTCTCGTCCTCCGCCACCTCGTGACGAAAACCGGCGTATGCAGGAGGTCGCTACTGTATCTCCTGACTCACGTGTGCGACCACCTCAGCGGTCCAACGTCACGGTCTACCAGTCAGGCGCTGTCCTGCACGATGCCTTCGGATCGGGCCGGCGTGTTCGTCTTCCGGAGAGTGATGATGAGGCATCACAAGCGTTGCGCGGAACTCGGTCTGACGAACGCTCGGCCATTCGCGAGTATCACCTATCGCCTGAAGCCGGATCCCCACCCAGCCCTGCCAACGCGGATCCATCGATCTTGCGTAAAAGGGCCGTCATACAGCAGTCCGAAGTTCGTCCAAGGCATCAGCAGACCGACCGTTCAGCGCAGCTACTCGAATCTCGCAGGGAGGGCGAAGTGTCTCGCGGGATGAGCAACATATCTCGCGGGATGGGGGACGGGTCGCGTGGGACGAGAGAGGGGTCTCGCGGGACGGGCGATATCTCGCACGGCGAGCGCGACGGGTCTCTCAGGTCGCACGGCGTATCGCACGGGCAGGGCGATGGGTCTCTTAGGACGCGCGACGTCACGCACGGCGAGCGCGACGGGTCTCGCAGGACGGTTGGCGTCTCGCACGGGAAGGGCGACGGGTCTCTTAGGACACGCGACGTCTCGCACGGAGAGCGCGACGTCTCGCACGGCGAGAGCCACGGATCTCGCAGGACGGTTGGCGTCTCGCACGGGAAGGGCGACGGGTCTCTCAGGACGCGCGACGTCTCGCACGGCGAGAGCCACGGATCTCGCAGGACGGTCGGCGTCTCGCACGGGAAGGGCGACGGATCTCTCAGGACGCGCGACGTCTCGCACGGCGAGAGCCACGGGTCTCGCAGGACGGTCGGCGTCTCGCACCTCAAGGGCGACGGGTCTCGCAGGACGGGCGACGGGTCTCGCAGGACGGGCGACGGGTCTCGCAGGACGGGCGACGGGTCTCGCAGGATGGGCGACGGGTCTCGCAGGACGGGCGACGGGTCTCGCAGGATGGGCGACGGGTCTCGCAGGACGGGCGACGGGTCTCGCAGGACGGGCAACGTATCTGGCGAGATGAGCGACATGTCTCGCAGGAAGAGTTCGCGCGGGACGGACGACAAATCTCGCGGAACGGGTGACGGGTTAACGGCAGTGTACAAGCCTCGCAGACGCAGTCCATCACCAATTGCGCCCCCATCATACGTACCTCAAAATCGCAATCCGCCACCAACTGCAGGCCCGTCCAGACACGCAAGTGCCCTGCCTGTCGACGACGAACCGCCTTCCAAGCCAAAACCAAAGCCACGCCCGATCGCGAAGGGGAAGAAGCCAGCTGCAAGTGTATACGATAGCTAGTTCATATGGTGAAGAAGAGGCGGAATTGCGTATATAATAGATGACATGCATGAATAATGGCTAAGTGAAAAGTGCCATGCTCTGAGAGATATCTGTATAGACAAACTGGTAGCATGACATTAATGGGTGCATAGTTGAGTTGGTGCATTGAGGTTGGTGGTGTGGTGTGACTGCAGGCCAGTGGTCCAACTGATTGCTGTTCAATTCCCCATTGGGCCGATTTTTTTTTCTTCAACCTGATGTCCAGTGGACAAGTTGGTTTCTTACTGTTGACAACATGAAATGAGGGTTTAGCATCATATTGCAGCGGATTTATGACCAGGAGTCACAAGCGGGGAGTGTTAGCAAGGGAGCAGGAGACATCTGGAGATATGTGATTGCATCTAGAATTGAGTGTACTGTACTTTTACGACCGTAAGTTTGGCCAGGTCGGAGGGGGACAGGGGACACCCCCCAAGTTCGGGGCCGTGGGAAGTTCATCCGCAGCCTGCCCGGGGGACATGTGCTTACGAGGTCAGATTTTTTGATCACACGGTCAGATTTAAGACTCTCACGGTCAGATATAATGTGTCCCGGAGGTTCGGAGTGCCAGGGGACAGGGGACAATAAGTTTGGTTCGGGTGCCCCAGGGACGCGGGACGAACTTACGGTCGTAAAAGTACAGTATGGTCCTACCACATTCCAGATTGTCACCTCCGGTTGCACCATAGACATGGTGATAGATGGGTGGTACTACCAGGAGGTCCTGGTTGTATGTGCGGAGACATTGATGGTACCACCACATGAGCGACCTTGCACCTTGGTACCACCACTGAGCTGGTGTACCAGGCCATAGGCCACAATGCCTATGGTAGCACCATCGCAATAATTGGTGACACATGGTGGTACCAAGCTGGTGGTACCACATGGACTCAAGCCAGCAGATGGTCTTACCATTGACCTTTCATGGTGATACCATAGAATCCA